>NW_027457762.1:0-76323 GCF_050624435.1 Tenrec ecaudatus
TATGTAGGTTCCCTAGCAGGCACTTGGACTATGTAGGTTCCAGAGCAGGCACTTGGACTAACTAGATTCCCAGGCGGGCATTTGTACTATGTAGATTAACTAGCGGAACTTGGCCTATCTACATTAACTAGCGGGCCCTTGGACTATGTAGATTCCCTAGCGGGCACTTGGACTATGTATGTTCCCTAGCGGGCACTTGGGCTATGTATGTACCCTATGCACACTTGAACTTTGTAAGTTAACTACCGGGCACTTGGACTATGTAGGTTAACTAGCGGGCCCTTGGACTATCTAGGTTACCTAGCGGGCCCTTGGACTATGTAGATTATCTAGCGGCACTTGGACTATCTATGTTAACTAGCGGGCCCTTGGACTATGTAGATTCCCTAGCGGGCATTTGGACTATATAGATATACTAGCGGGCACTTAGACTTTGTAGGTTACCTAGCGGACACTTGGACTATCTAGGTTACCTAGCTGGCACATGAACTATCTACGTTACCTAGCGGGTTCTTGGAGTATGTAGGTTACCTAGCGGGCTGTTGGACTATCTAGGTTACCAAGCGGGCACTTGGACTATCTAGGTTAACTAACGGACACTTGGACTATGTAGGTTCCCTAGCGGGCCCTTGGACTATGTAAATTCCCTAGCGGGCACTTGGACTATGTGGGTTCCCTATCGGGCACATGGACTATGTAGGTTACCTAGCGGGCACTTGGACTATGTAGGTTCCCTATCGGGCACGTGGAGAATGTAGGTTAACTAGGGGGCACTAGGACTATGTAGGTTTCCTAGTGGGCCTTTGGACTACTTAGTTTACCTAGCGGGCATTTGGACTATGTAGGCTCCCTAGTGGTCATTTGGACTATATAGATTACCTAGCGGGCACTTAGACTTTGTAGGTTATCTAGCGGGCACTTGAACTATCTACGTTACCTAGCGGGTACTTGGTGTATATAGGTTACCTACCGGGCTGTTGGACTATCTAGGTTACCTAGCGGGCACTGGGACTATGTAGGTTAACTAACGGGCATTTGGACTATGTAGGTTACCTAGCGGGCACTTGGACTATGTAGGTTCCCTATCGGGCATTTGGACTATGTAGGTTACCTAGCGGGCCCTTGGACTATCTAGGTTACCTAGGGGGAACCTGAACTATGTAGGTTAACTAATGGGCACTTGGACTATCTAGATGACCTAGCAGTCACTTGGATTATGTAGGTTAACTAGCGAGCACTTGGACTATCTAGGTTACCTAGCGGGCACTTGGACTATGTACGTTCCCTAGCGGGCACTTGGACTATGTACGTTTCCTAGCGGGTACTTGGACTAGATAGGTTCCCTAGTGGGCACTTGGTCTATCTAGGTTAACTAGCGGGCACTTGGACTATCTAGGTTAACTAGCGAGCACTTGGACTATCTAGGTTAACTAGCGGGCATTTGGACTATTAGGGCCCCTAGCGGACATTTGGACTATATTGGTTACCTAGCGGGCATTTGGACTATGTAGGTTAACGAACGGGCACTTGGACTATGTAGGTAACCTAGTGATCACTTGAACTGTCTAGGTTACCTAGCGGGCACTTGGACAATGTAGGTTAACTAGCGGGCACTTGGACTATGTACGTTTCCTAGCGGGTACTTGGACTAGATAGGTTCCCTAGCGGGCACTTGGTCTATCTAGGTTAACTAGCGGGCACTTGGACTATCTAGGTTAACTAGCGAGCACTTGGACTATCTAGGTTTAACTAGCGGGCATTTGGACTATTAGGGCCCCTAGCGGGCATTTGGACTATCTAGGTTAACTAGTGAGCACTTGGACTATCTAGGTTAACTAGTGGGCATTTGGATTATTAGGGCCCCTAGCGGGCATTTGGACTATATTGGTTACCTACCGGGCATTTGGACTATGTAGGTTAACGAACGGGCACTTGGACTATGTAGGTAACCTAGTGGTCACTTGAACTGTCTAGGTTACCTAGCGGGCACTTGGACTATGTAGGTTAACTAGCGGGCACTTGGATTATCTAGGTTAACTAGCAGGCTCTTGGACGATGTAGGTTAACTAGCGGTCCCTTGGACTATGTAGGTTAACTAGCGGGCCCTTGGACTATGTAGGTTACCTAGTGGGAACTTGGACGATCTAGGTTAACGAGCGGGTACTTGGACTATGTAGGTTAACTAGCGGGCCCTTGGACTATGTAGATTAACTAGCGGCCCTTGGACTATCTACGTTAACTAGCGGGCCCTTGGACTATGTAGGTTCCCTAGCAGGCACTTGGACTAAGTAGGTTCCAGAGCGGGCACTTGGACTAACTAGATTCCCGAGCAGGCACTTGTACTATATAGATTAACTAGCGGACACTTGGACGATCTAGGTTAACTAGCGGGTACTTGGACTATGTAGGTTAACTAGCGGGCTCTTGAACTATGTAGATTAACTAGCGGAAGTTGGACTATCTACATTAACTAGCGGGCCCTTGGACTATGTAGATTCCCTAGCGGGCCCTTGGACTATGTATGTTCCCTAGCGGGTATTGGGCTATGTATGGTCCCTATGGACACTTGAACTATGTAAGTTAACTACCGGGCACTTGGACTATGTAGGTTAACTAGCGGGCCCTTGGACTATCTAGGTTACCTAGCGGGCCCTTGGACTATGTAGATTAACTAGCGGCACTTGCACTATCTATGTTAACTAGCGGGCCCTTGGACTATGTAGATTCCCTAGCGGGCATTTGGACTATATAGATATACTAGCGGGCACTTAGACTTTGTAGGTTACGTAGCGAACACTTGGACTATCTAGGTTACCTAGCTGGCACATGAACTATCTACGTTACCTAGCGGGTTCTTGGAGTATGTAGGTTACCTAGCGGGCTGTTGGACTATCTAGGTTACCAAGCGGACAGTTGGACTATCTGGGTTAACTAACGGACACTTGGACTATGTAGGTTCCCTAGCGGGCCCTTGGACTATGTAAATTCCCTAGCGGGCACTTGGACTATGTGGGTTCCCTATCGGGCACATGGACTATGTAGGTTACCTAGCGGGCACATGGACTATGTAGGTTCCCTATCGGGCACTTGGAGAATGTAGGTTAACTAGGGGGCACAAGGGCTATGTAGGTTTCCTAGCGGGCCCTTGGACTACCTAGGTTACCTAGCGGGCATTTGGACTATGTAGGCTCCCTAGTGGTCATTTGGACTATTTAGATTACCTAGCGGGCACTTAGACTTTGTAGGTTACCTAGCGGGCACTTGAACTACCTACGTTACCTAGCGGGTATTTGAGTATGTAGGTTACCTACCGGGCTGTTGGACTATCTAGGTTACCTAGCGGGCACTGGGACTATCTAGGTTAACTAACGGGCACTTGGACTATGTAGGTTCCCTAGGGGGCCCTTGGACTATGTAAGTTCCATAGCGGGCACTTGGACTATGTGGGTTCCCTAGCGGGCCTTTTGACTATCTAGGTTACCTAACGGGCACTTGGATTATGTAGGTTCCCTAGCGGGCACTTGGACTATGTACGTTAACTAGCGGGCATTTGGACTATGTAGGTTACCTAGCGGGCCTTTGGACTATCTAGGTTACCTAGGGTGAACCTGGACTATGTAGGTTAACTAGTGGGCACTTGGACTATCTAGGTTACCTAGCAGGCACTTGGATTATGTAGGTTAACTAGCGAGCACTTTGACTATCTAGGTTACCTAGCGGGCACTTGGACTATGTACGTTCCCTAGTGGGCACTTGGACTATCTATGTTACCTAGCGGGCACTTGGACTATGTACGTTTCCTAGTGGGTACTTGGACTAGATAGGTTCCCTAGCGGGCACTTTGTCTATCTAGGTTAACTAGCGAGCACTTGGACTATCTAGGTTAACTAGCGGGCATTTGGACTATTAGGGCCCCTAGCGGGCATTTGGACTATATTGGTTACCTAGCGGGCATTTGGACTATGTCGGTTAACGAACGGGCACTTGGACTATGTAGGTAACCTAGTGGTCACTTGAACTGTCTAGGTTACCTAGCGGGCACTTGGACAATATAGGTTAACTAGCGGGCACTTGGAGTATGTACGTTTCCTAGCGGGTACTTGGACTAGATAGGTTCCCTAGCGGGCACTTGGTCTATCTAGGTTAACTAGCGGGCACTTGGACTATCTAGGTTAACTAGCGAGCACTTGGACTATCTAGGTTAACTAGCGGGCATTTGGACTATTAGGGCCCCTAGCGGGCATTTGGACTATACTGGTTACCTAGCGGGGATTTGGACTATGTAGGTTAACTAGTGGGCACTTGGACTATCTAGGTTACCTAGCAGGCACTTGGATTATGTAGGTTAACTAGCGAGCACTTGGACTATGTACGTTCCCTAGTGGGCACTTGGACTATCTATGTTACCTAGCGGGCACTTGGACTATGTACGTTTCCTAGTGGGTACTTGGACTAGATAGGTTCCCTAGCGGGCACTTTGTCTATCTAGGTTAACTAGCGAGCACTTGGACTATCTAGGTTAACTAGCGGGCATTTGGACTATTAGGGCCCCTAGCGGGCATTTGGACTATATTGGTTACCTAGCGGGCATTTGGACTATGTCTGTTAACGAACGGGCACTTGGACTATGTAGGTAACCTAGTGGTCACTTGAACTGTCTAGGTTACCTAGCGGGCACTTGGACAATATAGGTTAACTAGCGGGCACTTGGAGTATGTACGTTTCCTAGCGGGTACTTGGACTAGATAGGTTCCCTAGCGGGCACTTGGACTATCTAGGTTAACTAGCGAGCACTTGGACTATCTAGGTTAACTAGCGGGCATTTGGACTATTAGGGCCCCTAGCGGGCATTTGGACTATATTGGTTACCTAGCGGGGATTTGGACTATGAAGGTTAACGAACGGGCACTTGGACTATGTAGGTAACCTAGTGGTCACTTGAACTGTCTAGGTTACCTAGCGGGCACTTGGACAATGTAGGTTAACTAGCGGGCACTTGGACTATCTAGGTTAACTAGCGGGCCCTTGGAAGATGTAGGTTAACTAGCGGGCCCTTGGACTATGTAGGTTAACTAGCGGGCCTTTGGACTATGTAGGTTACCTAGCGGGCACTTGGACGATCTAGGTTAACTAGCGGGTACTTGGACTATGTAGGTTAACTAGCGGGCCCTTGAACTATGTAGATTAACTAGCGGAACTTGGCCTATCTACATTAACTAGCGGGCCCTTGGACTATGTAGATTCCCTAGCGGGCACTTGGACTATGTATGTTCCCTAGCGGGCACTTGGGCTATGTATGTACCCTATGCACACTTGAACTTTGTAAGTTAACTACCGGGCACTTGGACTATGTAGGTTAACTAGCGGGCCCTTGGACTATCTAGGTTACCTAGCGGGCCCTTGGACTATGTAGATTAACTAGCGGCACTTGGACTATCTATGTTAACTAGCGGGCCCTTGGACTATGTAGATTCCCTAGCGGGCATTTGGACTATATAGATATACTAGCGGGCACTTAGACTTTGTAGGTTACCTAGCGGACACTTGGACTATCTAGGTTACCTAGCTGGCACATGAACTATCTACGTTACCTAGCGGGTTCTTGGAGTATGTAGGTTACCTAGCGGGCTGTTGGACTATCTAGGTTACCAAGCGGGCACTTGGACTATCTAGGTTAACTAACGGACACTTGGACTATGTAGGTTCCCTAGCGGGCCCTTGGACTATGTAAATTCCCTAGCGGGCACTTGGACTATGTGGGTTCCCTATCGGGCACATGGACTATGTAGGTTACCTAGCGGGCACTTGGACTATGTAGGTTCCCTATCGGGCACGTGGAGAATGTAGGTTAACTAGGGGGCACTAGGACTATGTAGGTTTCCTAGTGGGCCTTTGGACTACTTAGTTTACCTAGCGGGCATTTGGACTATGTAGGCTCCCTAGGGTCATTTGGACTATATAGATTACCTAGCGGGCACTTAGACTTTGTAGGTTATCTAGCGGGCACTTGAACTATCTACGTTACCTAGCGGGTACTTGGTGTATATAGGTTACCTACCGGGCTGTTGGACTATCTAGGTTACCTAGCGGGCACTGGGACTATGTAGGTTAACTAACGGGCATTTGGACTATGTAGGTTACCTAGCGGGCACTTGGACTATGTAGGTTCCCTATCGGGCATTTGGACTATGTAGGTTACCTAGCGGGCCCTTGGACTATCTAGGTTACCTAGGGGGAACCTGAACTATGTAGGTTAACTAATGGGCACATGGACTATCTAGGTGACCTAGCAGTCACTTGGATTATGTAGGTTAACTAGCGAGCACTTGGACTATCTAGGTTACCTAGCGGGCACTTGGACTATGTACTTTCCCTAGCGGGCACTTGGACTATGTACGTTTCCTAGCGGGTACTTGGACTAGATAGGTTCCCTAGTGGGCACTTGGTCTATCTAGGTTAACTAGCGGGCACTTGGACTATCTAGGTTAACTAGCGAGCACTTGGACTATCTAGGTTAACTAGCGGGCATTTGGACTATTAGGGCCCCTAGCGGACATTTGGACTATATTGGTTACCTAGTGGGCATTTGGACTATGTAGGTTAACGAACGGGCACTTGGACTATGTAGGTAACCTAGTGGTCACTTGAACTGTCTAGGTTACCTAGCGGGCACTTGGACAATGTAGGTTAACTAGCGGGCACTTGGACTATGTACGTTTCCTAGCGGGTACTTGGACTAGATAGGTTCCCTAGCGGGCACTTGGTCTATCTAGGTTAACTAGCGGGCACTTGGACTATCTAGGTTAACTAGCGAGCACTTGGACTATCTAGGTTTAACTAGCGGGCATTTGGACTATTAGGGCCCCTAGCGGGCATTTGGACTATCTAGGTTAACTAGTGAGCACTTGGACTATCTAGGTTAACTAGTGGGCATTTGGATTATTAGGGCCCCTAGCGGGCATTTGGACTATATTGGTTACCTAGCGGGCATTTGGACTATGTAGGTTAACGAACGGGCACTTGGACTATGTAGGTAACCTAGTGGTCACTTGAACTGTCTAGGTTACCTAGCGGGCACTTGGACAATGTAGGTTAACTAGCGGGCCCTTGGACTATGTAGATTAACTAGCGGCACTTGGACTATCTACATTAACTAGCGGGCCCTTGGACTATGTAGATTCCCTTGCGGGCACTTGAACTATATATGTTCCAGAGCGGGCACTTGGACTATGTGGGTTCCCTAGCAGTCACTTGGACTATGTAGGTTCCAGAGCGGGCACTTGGACTATCTAGGTTCCCTAGCGGGCACTTGTACTATGTAGGTTAATTAGCGGACACTTGGACGATCTAGGTTAACTAGCGGGTACTTGGATTATGTAGGTTAACCAGCGGGCCCTTGAACTATGTAGTTTAACTAGCGGCACTTGGACTATCTACATTAACTAGCGGGCACTTGGACTATGTAGGCTAACTAGGGGGGCCTTGGACTATGTAGGTTCCCTAGCGGGCACTTGGACTCTATATGTTCCCTACGGACACTTGAACTATGTAAGTTAACTACCGGGCACTTGGACTATGTAGGTTAATAAAAGGGCCCTTGGACTATCTAGGTTACCGAACGGGCATTTGGTCTATGTAGGTAACCTAGCGGGCACTTGGGGAGTCTAGGTTACCTAGCGGGCACTTGGACTTCTAGGTTAAAGAACGGGCACTTGGACTATGTATGTTGCATAGCGGGCAATTGGACTATCTAGTTAGGTAACGGGCACAAGAACTATCTAGGTTACCTAGCTGGCACTTGAACTATCTACTTTATAGCGGGTTCTTGGAGTATGTAGGTTACCTAGCGGGCTGTTGGACTATCTAGTTTAACTAATGGACACTTGGACTATGTAGGTTCCCTAGCGGGCCCTTGGACTATGTAAATTCCCTAGCGGGCACTTGGACTATGTGGGTTTCATGGCGGGCATTTGGACTATCTAGGTTACCTAACGGGCACTTGGACTATGTAGGTTCCCTAGCGGGCACTTGGATTATGTAGGTTCCCTATCGGGCACTTGGACAATATAGGTTACCTAGCGGGCACTTGGACTATGAAGGTTCCCTATCGGGCACTTGGAGAATGTAGGTTAACTAGGGTGCACTAGGACTATGTAGGTTTCCTAGCGGGCCCTTGGACTACCTAGGTTACCTAGCGGGCATTTGGACTATGTAGGCTCCCTAGTGGTCACTTGGACTATATAGATTACCTAGCGGGCACTTAGACTTTGTAGGTTACCTAGCAGGCAATTGAACTATCTACTTTACCTAGCGGGTACTTGGAGTATGTAGGTTACCTACCGGGCTGTTGGACTTTCTAGGTTACCTAGCGGGCACTGGGACTATCTAGGTTAACTAACGGGCAGTTGGACTATGTAGGTTCCCTAGCGGGCCCTTGGATTATGTAAGTTCCCTAGCGGGCACTTGGACTATGTGGGTTCCCTAGCGGGCATTTGGACTATCTAGGTTACCTATCGGGCACTTGGACAATGTAGGTTCCCTTCGGGCACTTGGATTATGTAGGTTCCCTATCGGGCACCTGGACTATGTAGGTTAACTAGCGGGCATTTGGACTATGTAGGTTCCCTATCGGGCATTTGGACTATGTAGGTTACCTAGCGGGCACTTGGACTATGTAGGTTCCCTATCGGGCATTTGGACTATGTAGGTTACCTAGTGGGCCCTTGGACTATCTAGGTTACCTAGGGGGAACCTGGACTATGTAGGTTAACTAGTGGGCACTTGGACTATCTAGGTTACCTAGCAGGCACTTGGAGTATGTAGGTTAACTAGCGAGCACTTGGACTATCTAGGTTACCTAGCGGGCACTTGGACTATGTACGTTCCCTAGCGGGCACTTGGACTATCTATGTTACCTAGCGGGCACTTGGACTATGTACGTTTCCTAGAGGGTACTTGGACTAGATAGGTTCCCTAGCGGGTGCTTGGTCTATCTAGGTTAACTAGCGGGCACTTGAACTATCTAGGTTAACTAGCGAGCACTTGGAATATCTAGGTTAACGAACGGGCACTTGGACTATGTAGGTAACCTAGCGGACTCTTGGACAGTCTAGGTTACCTAGCGGGCACTTGGACTATATAGGTTAACGAACGGGCACTTGGACAATGTAGGTTACCTAGCGGGCACTTGGACTATGTAGGATCCCTATCAAACATTTGGACTTCTTAGGTTACCTAGCGGGCACTTGGAATTTCTAGGTTAACTAGCGGGCACTTGGACTATCTAGGTCAACTAGCGGGCCCTTGTACTATGTAGGTTAACTAGCGAGCACTTGGACTACGTAGGTTAACTAGCGTGCACTTGGACTATCTAGGTTAACTAGCGGGCACTTGGATGCTCAATGTTAACTAGCGGTCACTTGGACTATCTAGGTTAGCTAACGGGCACTTGGACTAAGTACGTCCCCTAGTGGGCACTTGGACACTCTAGGTTAACTAACGGGCACTAGGACTTTCTAGGTTAACTAGCGGGCACTTGGACTATCTAGCTTACCTAGCTGGCACTAGGACTATGAAGGTTCCCTAGCGGGCACTAGGATTATCTAGGTTACCTAGCGGGCACTTGGACTATGTAGGTCAACTAGCGGGCACTTGGATTATGTAGGTTCCCTATCGGGCCCTTGGACTATGTAGGTTAACTAGAGGGCATTTGGACTATGTAGGTTACCTAGCAGTCACTTGGACTATGTAGGTTTCCTATCGGGCACCTGGACAATGTAGGTTAACTAGGGGGCACTAGGACTATGTAGGTTACCTAGCGGGCCCATAGACTATCTAGGTTACCTAGCGGGCATTTGGATTTTTTAGGCTCCCTAGCGTTTATTTGGACTATATAGATTATTTAGCTGGCACTTAAACTTTGTAGGTTACCTAGCGGGCACTTTGACTATCTAGGTTACCTAGCAGGCACTTGAACTATCTACGTTACCTAGCGGGTACTTGGAGTATGTAGGTTACCTACCGGGCTGTTGGACAATCTAGGTTACCTAGCGGGCACATGCACTATCTAGGTTAACTAACGGGCACTTGGACTATGTAGGTTCCCTATCGGGCATTTGGACTATGTAGGTTACCTAGTGGGCCCTTGGACTATCTAGGTTACCTAGGGGGAACCTGGACTATGTAGGTTAACTAGTGGGCACTTGGACTATCTAGGTTACCTAGCAGGCACTTGGAGTATGTAGGTTAACTAGCGAGCACTTGGACTATCTATGTTACCTAGCGGGCACTTGGCTATGTACGTTCCCTAGCGGGCACTTGGACTATCTATGTTACCTAGCGGGCACTTGGACTATGTACGTTTCCTAGAGGGTACTTGGACTAGATAGGTTCCCTAGCGGGCATATGGTCTATCTAGGTTAACTAACGAGCACTTGGACTATCTAGGTTAACTAGCGAGCAATTGGACTATCTAGGTTAACGAACGGGCAATTGAACTATGTAGGTATCCTAGCGGGCACTTGGACAGTCTAGGTTACCTAGCGGGCACTTGGACTATATAGGTTAACGAACGGGCACTTGGACTATGTAGGTTACCTAGCGAGCACTTGGACTATGTAGGATCCCTATCGGACATTTGGACTTCTTAAGTTACCTAGCGGGCACTTGGAATTTCTAGGTTAACTAGCGGACACTTGGACTATTTAGGTCAACTAGCGGGCCCTTGTACTATGTAGGTTAACTAGCGAGTACTTGGACTATCTAGGTTAACTAGCGGACCTTGGACTACGTAGGTTAACTAGCGTGCACTTGGACTATCTAGGTTAACTAGCAGGCACTTGGATGCTCAATGTTAACTAGTGGTCACTTGGACTATCTAGGTTAGCTAACGGGCACTTGCTAAGTAAATCCCCTAGTGGGCACTTGGACACTCTAGGTTAACTAACGGGCACTAGGACTATCTAGGTTAACTAGCGGGCACTTGGACTATCTAGCTTACCTAGCTGGCACTAGGACTATGAAGGTTCCCTAGCGGGCACTAGGATTATCTAGGTTACCTAGCGGGCACTTGGACTATGTAGGTCAACTAGCGGGCACTTGGATTATGTAGGTTCCCTATCGGGCCCTTGGACTATGTAGGTTAACTAGTGGGCATTTGGACTTTGTATGTTACCTAGAAGGCACTTGGACTATGTAGGTTTCCTATCGGGCACATGGAAAATGTAGGTTAACTAGGGGGCACTAGGACTATGTAGGTTACCTAGCGGGCCCATAGACTATCTAGGTTACCTAGCTGGCATTTGGACTATGTAGGCTCCCTAGCGTTTATTTGGACTATATAGATTATTTAGCGGGCACTTAGACTTTGTAGGTTACCTAGCGGGCACTTTGACTATCTAGGTTACCTAGCAGGCACTTGAACAATCTACGTTACCTAGCGGGTACTTGGAGTATGTAGGTTACCTACCGGGCTGTTGGACAATCTAGGTTACCTAGCGGGCACATGGACTATATAGGTTAACTAACGGGCACTTGGACTATGTAGGTTCCCTAGCGGGCACTTGGATTATGTAGATTCCCTATAGGGCACTAGGACAATGTAGGTTACCTAGCGGGCCCTTGGACTATCTAGGTTACCTAGGGGGAACCTGGACTATGTAGGTTAACTAGTGGGCACTTGGACTATCTACGTTACCTAGCAGGCACTTGGACTATGTACGTTCCCAAGCAGGCCCTTGGACTATCTACGTTACCTAGCGGGCACTTAGACTATGTACGTTACCTAGCGAGCACTTGGAGTATGTACGTTTCCTAGCGGGTACTTGGACTAGATTGGTTCCCTAGTGGGCACTTGGTCTATCTAGGTTAACTAGTGGGCACTTGGACTATCTAGGTTAACTAGCGGACATTTGGACTATTAGGGCCCCTAGCGGGCATTTGGACTATATTGGTTACCTAGCGGGCACTTGGACTATGTAGGTTAACGAAAGGGCACTTGGACTTGTAGGTAACCTAGTGGTCACTTCAAATGTGTAGGTTACCTCACGGGCACTTGGACTATGTAGGTTATCTAGCGGGCACTTGGAGTATCTAGGTTAACTAGCAGGCCCTTGGACGATGTAGGTTAACTAGCGGGCCTTTGGACTATGTAGGTTAACTAGCGGGCCCTTGGACTATGTAGGTGACATAGAGGACACTTGGACGATCTAGGTTAACTAGCGGTACTTGGACTATGTAGATTAACTAGCGGCACTTGGACTATCTACATTAACTCGCGGGCCCTTGGACTATGTAGATTCCCTTGCGGGCACTTGGACTATATATGTTCCAGAGCGGGCACTTGGACTATGTAGGTTCCCTAGCAGTCACTTGGACTATGTAGGTTCCAGAGAGGGCACTTGGACTATCTAGGTTCCCTAGCGGGCACTTGTACTATGTAGGTTAATTAGCGGACACTTGGACGATCTAGGTTAACTAGCGGGTACTTGGATTATGTAGGTTAACCAGCGGGCCCTTGAACTATGTAGATTAACTAGCGGCACTTGGACTATCTACATTAACTAGCGGGCACTTGGACTATGTAGGCTAACTAGGGGGGCCTTGGACTATGTAGGTTCCCTAGCGGGCACTTGGACTCTATATGTTCCCTACTGACACTTGAACTATGTAAGTTAACTACCGAGCACTTGGACTATGTAGGTTAACAAAAGGGCCCTTGGACTATCTAGGTTACCGAACGGGCATTTGGACTATGTAGGTAACCTAGCGGGCACTTGGAGAGTCTAGGTTACCTAGCGGGCACTTGGACTTCTAGGTTAAAGAACGGGCACTTGGACTATGTATGTTGCATAGCGGGCAATTAGACTATCTAGGTTAGGTAACGGGCATAAGAACTATCTAGGTTACCTACCTGGCACTTGAACTATCTACGTTATAGCGGGTTCTTGGAGTATGTAGGTTACCTAGCGGGCTGTTGGACTATCTAGGTTACCAAGCGGGCATTTGGACTATCTAGGTTACCTAACGGGCACTTGGACTATGTAGGTTCCCTAGCGGGCACATGGATTATGTAGGTTCCCTATCGGGCACTTGGACAATATAGGTTACCTAGCGGGCACTTGGACTATGAAGGTTCCCTATCGGGCACTTGGAGAATGTAGGTTAACTAGGGGGCACTAGGACTATGTAGGTTTCCTAGCGGGCCCTTGGACTACCTAGGTTACCTAGCGGGCATTTGGACTATGTAGGCTCCCTACTGGTCATTTGGACTATATAGATTACCTAGCGGGCACTTAGACTTTGTAGCTTACCTAGCGGGCACTTGAACTATCTACTTTACCTAGCGGGTACTTGGAGTATATAGGTTACCTACCGGGCTGTTGGACTTTCTAGGTTACCTAGCGGACACTGGGACTATCTAGGTTAACTAACGGGCACTTGGACTATGTAGGTTCCCTAGCGGGCCCTTGGACTATGTAAGTTCCCTAGCGGGCACTTGGACTATGTGGGTTCCCCAGCGGGCATTTGGACTATCTAGGTTACCTAACGGGCACTTGGACAATGTAGGTTCCCTAGCGGGCACTTGGACTATGTAGGTTAACTAGCGGGCATTTGGACTATGTAGGTTACATAGCGGGCATTTGGACTATGTAGGTTACCTAGCGGGCACTTGGACTATGTAGGTTCCCTATCGGGCATTTGGCCTATGTAGGTTACCTAGTGGGCCCTTGGACTATCTAGGTTACCTAGGGGGAACCTGGACTATGTAGGTTAACTAGTGGGCGCTTGGACTATCTAGGTTACCTAGCAGGCACTTGGAGTATGTAGGTTAACTAGCAAGCACTTGGACTATCTAGGTTACCTAGCGGGCACTTGAACTATGTACGTTCCCTAGCGGGCACTTGGACTATCTATGTTACCTAGCGGGCACTTGGACTATGTACGTTTCCTAGAGGGTACTTGGACTAGATAGGTTGCCTAGCGGGTACTTGGTCTATCTAGGTTAACTAGCGGGCACTTGAACTATCTAGGTTAACTAGCGAGCACTTGGACTATCTAGGTTAACGAACTGGCACTTGGACTATGTAGGTAACCTAGCGGGCACTTGGACAATCTAGGTTACCTAGCGGGCACTTGGACTATATAGGTTAACGAACGGGCACTTGGACTATGTAGGTTTCCTAGCGGGCACTTGGACTATGTGGGATCCCTATGGGACATTTGGACTTCTTAGGTTACCTAGCGGGCACTTGGAATTTCTAGGTTAACTAGCGGGCACTTGGACTATCTAGGTCAACTAGCGGGCCCTTGTACTATGTAGGTTAACTAGCGAGCACTTGGACTACGTAGGTTAACTAGCGTGCACTTGGACTATCTAGGTTAACTAGCGGGCACTTGGATGCTCAATGTTAAATAGCGGTCACTTGGACTATCTAGGTTAGCTAACGGGCACTTGGACTAAGTACGTCTCCTAGTGGGCACTTGGACACTCTAGGTTAACTAACGGGCACTAGGACTATCTAGGTTAACTAGCGGGCACTTGGACTATCTAGCTTACCTAGCTGGCACTAGGACTATGAAGGTTCCCTAGCAGGCACTAGGATTATCTAGGTTACCTAGCGGGCACTTGGACTATGTAGGTCAACTAGCGGACACTTGGATTATGTAGGTTCCCTATCGGGCCCTTGGACTATGTAGGTTAACTAGAGGGCATTTGGACTATGTAGGTTACCTAGCAGGCACTTGGACTATGTAGGTTTTCTATCGGGCACTTGGAAAATGTAGGTTAACTAAGGGGCACTAGGACTATGTAGGTTACCTAGCGGGCCCATAGACTATCTAGGTTACCTAGAGGGCATTTGGATTTTTTAGGCTCCCTAGCGTTTATTTGGACAATATAGATTATTTAGCGGGCACTTAGACTTTGTAGGTTACCTAGCGGGCACTTTGACTATCTAGGTTACCTAGCAGGCACTTGAACTATCTACGTTACCTAGCGGGTACTTGGAGTATGTAGGTTACCTACCGGGCTGTTGGACAATCTAGGTTACCTAGCGGGCACATGCACTATCTAGGTTAACTAACGGGCACTTGGACTATGTAGGTTCCCTAGCGGGCACTTGGATTATGTAGGTTCCCTATCGGGCACTAGGACAATGTAGGTTACCTAGCGGGCCCTTGGACTATCTAGGTTACCTAGGGGGAACCTGGACTATGTAGGTTAACTAGTGGGCACTTGGACTATCTACGTTACCTAGCAGGCACTTGGACTATGTACGTTCCTAAGCAGGCCCTTGGACTATCTACGTTACCTAGCGGGCACTTAGACTATGTACGTTACCTAGCGAGCACTTGGAGTATGTACGTTTCCTAGCGGGTACTTGGACTAGATTGGTTCCCTAGCGGGCACTTGGTCTATCTAGGTTAACTAGCGGGCTCTTGGACTATCTAGGTTAACTAGCGGACATTTGGACTATTAGGGCCCCTAGCGGGCATTTGGACTATATTGGTTACCTAGCGGGCACTTGGACTATATAGGTTAACGAAAGGGCACTTGGACTATGTAGGTAACCTAGTGGTCACTTGAAATGTCTAGGTTACCTCGCGGGCACTTGGACTATGTAGGTTAACTAGCGGGCACTTGAATTATCTAGGTTAACTAGCAGGCCCTTGGACGATGTAGGTTAACTAGCGGGCCCTTGGACTATGTAGGTTAACTAGCGGGCCCTTGGACTATGTAGGTGACATAGAGGGCACTTGGACGATCTAGGTTAACTAGCGGGTACTTGGACTATGTAGGTTAACTAGCGGGCCCTTGGACGATGTAGGTTTACTAGCGGGCCCTTGGACTATGTAGGTTAACTAGCGGGCCCTTGGACTATGTAGGTGACATAGAGGGCACTTGGACGATCTAGGTTAACTAGCGGGTACTTGGACTATGTAGGTTAACTAGCGGGCCCTTGGACTATGTAGATTAACTAGCGGCACTTGGACTATCTACATTAACTAGCGGTCCCTTGGACTATGTAGATTCCCTAGCGGGCACCTCGACTGTATATGTTCCAGAGCGGGCACTTGGACTATGTAGGTTCCCTAGCAGTCACTTGGACTATGTAGGTTCCAGAGCGGGCACTTGGACTATCTAGGTTCCCTAGTGGGCACTTGTACTATGTAGGTTAATTAGCGGACACCTGGACGATCTAGGTTAACTAGCGGGTACTTGGATTATGTAGGTTAACCAGCGGGCCCTTGAACTATGTAGATTAACTAGCGGCACTTGGACTATCTACATTAACTAGCGGGCACTTGGACTATGTAGGCTAACTAGGGGTCCTTGGACTATGTAGGTTCCCTAGCGGGCACTTGGACTCTATATGTTCCCTACGGACACTTGAACTATGTAAGTTAACTACCGGGCACTTGGACTATGTAGGTTAACTAGAGGGCCCTTGGACTACCTAGGTTACCTAGCGGGCACTTGGACTATGTAGGTTAACTACCGGGCACTTGCACTATCTAGGTTACCGAACGGGCATTTGGACTATGTAGGTAACCTAGCGGGCACTTGGAGAGTCTAGGTTACCTAGCGGACACTTGGACTTCTAGGTTAAAGAACAGGCACTTGGACTATGTATGTTGCAAAGCGGGCAATTGGACTATCTAGGTTTGGTAACGGGCACGAGAACTATATAGGTTACCTAGCTGGCACTTGTACTATCTACGTTATAGCGGGTTCTTGGAGTATGTAGGTTACCTTGCCGGCTGTTGGATTATCTAAGTTACCAAGCGGGCACTGGGACTATCTAGGTTAACTAACGGGCACTTGGAATGTGTAGGTTCCCTAGCGGGCCCTTGGAATATGTAGGTTACCTACCGGGCTGTTGGACTATGTGGGTTCCCTAGCGGGCATTTGGACTATCTAGGTTAAATAACGGGCACTTGGACTATGTAGGATCCCTAGCGGGCACTTGGATTATGTAGGTTCCCTATCAGGCACTTGGACTATGTAGGTTACCTAGCGGGCATTAGGATTATGTAAGTTACCTAGCGGGCACTTGGTCTATATAGGTTACCTAGCAGGCACTTTGACTCTCTAGGTTAACTAACGGGCACTTGGACTATGCAGGTTGCCTAGCAGGTACTTGGATTATGTAGGTTCCCTATCGGGCACTTGGACTGTGTAGGTTAACTAGCAGGCATTTGGACTATGTAGGTTAACTAGCGGGTATTTGGACTATGTAGGTTACCTAGCGGGCACTTGGACTATATAGGTTCCCTATCGGGCATTTGGACTATGTAGGTTAACTAGTGGGCACTTGGACTATCTAGGTTACCAAGCAGGCACTTGGACTATGTAGGTTAACTAGCGGGCACTTGGACTATCTAGGTTACCTAGCGGGCACTTGGACTATGTACGTTCCCTAGCGGGCACTTGGACTATCTACGTTACCTAACGAGCACTTGGACTATGTACGTTACCTAGCGGGTACTTGGACTAGTAGGTTCCCAGCGGGCACTTAGTCTATCTAGGTTAACTAGCGGGCACTTGGACTGTCTAGGTTAACTAGCGGGCATTTGGACTATTACGGCCCCTAGCGGGCATTTGGACTATATTGGTTACCTCGCGGGCACTTGGGCTATGTAGGTTAACTAGCGGGCACATGGACTATGTAGGTAACCTAGTGATCACTTGAACTGTCTTGGTTACCTAGCGGGCACTTAGACTATGTAGGTTAAATAGCGGGCACTTGGACTATCTAGGTTAACTAGTGGGCATTTGGACTATTTAGGTTACCTAGCGGGCACTTGGACTATGTAGGCTTACTAGCGGGCCCTTTGACGATCTAGGTTACCTAGCGGGTACTTGAACTATGTAGGTTACCTAGCGGGTACTTGAACTATCTAGGTTACCTAGCGGGCACTTGGATTATGTACATTCCCTAGTGGGCACTTGGACTATCCAGGTTAACTAGCGGACACTTGGACTATCTAGGTTAACTAGTGGGCCCTTGGACTATGTACGTTCCCTAGCGGGCACTTGGACTATCTATGTTACCTAGCGGGCACTTGGACTATGTACGTTTCCTAGCGGGTACTTGGACTAGATATGTTCCCTAGCGGGCACTTGGTCTATCTAGGTTAACTAGCGGGCACTTGGACTATCTAGGTTAACTAGTGAGCACTTGGACTATCTAGGTTAACTAGCGGGCATTTGGACTATTAGGGCCCCTAGCGGGCATTTGGACTATATTGGTTACCTAGCGGGCACTTGGACTATGTAGGTTAACTAGCGGGCACTTGGACTATCTAGGTTAACTAGCAGGCCCTTGGACGATGTAGGTTAACTAGCGGTCCCTTGGAATATGTAGGTTAACTAGCGGGCCCTTGGACTATGTAGGTTACCTAGCGGGCACTTGGACAATCTAGGTCAACTAGCGGGTACTTGGACGTTGTAGGTTAACTATCGGGCCCTTGCAGTATGTGGATTAACTAGCGGCACTTGGACTATCTACATTAACTAGCGGGCCCTTGGACTATGTAGATTCCCTAGCGAGCACTTGGACAATGTATGTTCCAGCGCGGGCACTTGGAATATGTAGGTTCCCTGGCAGGCACTTGGACTATGTAAGTTCCAGAGTGGGCACTTGGACTAACTAGATTCCCGAGCGGGCACTTGTACTATGTAGATTAACTAGCGCACACTTGGACGATCTAGGTTAACTAGCGGGTACTTGGACTATGTAGGTTAACTAGCGGTCCCTTGAACTCTGTAGATTAACTAGCGGAACTTGGACTATCTACATTAACTAGCGGGCCCTTGGACTATGTAGATTCCATAGCGGGCACTTGGACTATGTATGTTCCCTAGCGGGCACTTGGGCTATGTATGTTCCCTATGGACACTTGAACTATGTAATTTAACTACCGGGCACTTGGACTATGTAGGTTAACTAGCGGGCCCTTGGACTATCTAGGTTACCTAGCGGGCCCTTGGACTATGTAGATTAACTAGCGGCATTTGGACTATCTACGTTAACTAGCGGGCCCTTGGACTATGGAGATTCCCTAGCGGGCATTTGGACTATATAGATATACTAGCGGGCACTTAGACTTTGTAGGTTACCTAGCGGACACTTGGACTATCTAGGTTACCTAGCTGGCACATGAACTATCTACGTTACCTAGCGGGTTCTTGGAGTATGTAGGTTACCTAGCGGGCTGTTGGACTATCTAGGTTACCAAGCGGGCACTTGGACTATCTAGGTTAACTAACGGACACTTGGACTATGTAGGTTCCCTAGCGGGCCCTTGGACTATGTAAATTCCCTAGCGGGCACTTGGACTATGTGGATTTCATGGCGGGCATTTGGACTATCTAGGTTACCTAACGGGCACTTGGACTATGTTGGTTCCCTAGCGGGCACTTATTATATAGGTTCCCTATCTGGCACATGGACTATGTAGGTTACCTAGCGGGCACTTGGACTATGTAGGTTCCCTATCGGGCACTTGGAGAATGTAGGTTAACTAGGGGGCACTAGGACTATGTAGGTTTCCTAGCGGGCCCTTGGACTACCTAGGTTACCTAGCGGGCATTTGGAATATGTAGGCTCCCTAGTGGTCATTTGGACTATATAGATTACATAGCGGGCACTTAGACTTTGTATGTTACCTAGCGGGCACTTGAACTATCTACGTTACCTAGCGGGTACTTGGAGTATGTAGGTTACCTACCGGGCTGTTGGACTATCTAGGTTACCTAGCGGGCACTGGGACTATGTAAGTTCCCTAGCGGGCCCTTGGACTATGTAAGTTCCCGAGCGGGCACTTGGACTATGTGGGTTCCCTAGCGGGCATTTGGACTATCTAGGTTACCTAACGGGCACTTGGACAATGTAGGTTCCCTAGCGGGCCCTTGGATTATGTAGGTTCCCTATCGGGCACTTGGACTATGTAGGTTAACTAGCGGGCATTTGGACTATGTAGGTTACCTAGCGGGCACTTGGACTATGTAGGTTCCCTATCGGGCATTTGGACTATGTAGGTAACCTAGCGGGCCCTTGGACTATCTAGGTTACCTAGGGGGAACCTGGACTATGTAGGTTAACTAGTGGGCACTTGGACTATCTAGGTTACCTAGCAGGCACTTGGATTATGTAGGTTAACTTGCGAGCACTTGGATTATCTAGGTTACCTAGCGGGCACTTGGACTATGTACGTTCCCTAACGGGCACTTGGACTATCTATGTTACCTAGCGGGCACTTGGACTATGTACGTTTCCTAGAGGGTACTTGGACTAGATAGGTTCCCTAGCGGGCACTTGGTCTATCTAGGTTAACTAGCGGGCACCTGGACTATCTAGGTTAACTAGCGAGCACTTGGACTATCTAGGTTAACTAGCGGGCATTTGGACTATTAGGGCCCCTAGCGGGCATTTGGACTATATTGGTTACCTAGCGGGCATTTGGACTATGTAGGTTAACGAACGGGCACTTGGACTATGTAGGTAACCTAGTGGTCACTTGAACTGTCTAGGTTACCTAGCGGGCACTTGGACAATGTAGGTTAACTAGCGGGCACTTGGACTATGTACGTTTCCTAGCGTGTACTTGGACTAGATAGGTTCCCTAGCGGGCACTTGGTCTATCTAGGTTAACTAGCGGGCACTTGGACTATTTAGGTTAACTAGCGAGCACTTGGACTATCTAGGTTAACTAGCGGGCATTTGGACTATTAGGGCCCCTAGCGGGCATTTGGGCTATATTGGTTACCTAGCGGGCATTTGGACTATGTAGGTTAATGAACAGGCACTTGGACTATGTAGGTAACCTAGTGGTCACTTGAACTGTCTAGGTTACCTAGCGAGCACTTGGACAATGTAGGTTAACTAGCGGGCCCTTGGACTATCTAGGTTAACTAGCGGGCCCTTGGACGATGTAGGTTAACTAGCGGGCCCGTGGACTATGTAGGTTACCTAGCGGGCACTTGGACGATCTAGGTTAACTAGCGGGTACTTGGACTATGTAGGTTAACTAGAGGGCCCTTGGACTATGTAGATTCCCTAGCGGCCTATTGGACTATGTATGTTCCAGCGCGGGCACTTGGACTTTGTAGGTTCCCTAGCTGGCACTTGGACTATGTAGGTTCCAGAGCGGGCACTTAGACTAAGAAGATTCCCGAGCGGGCACTTGTACTATGTAGATTAACTAGCGGACACTTGGACGATCTAGGTTAACTAGCGGGTACTTGGACTATGTAGGTTAACTAAGGACCCTTGAACAATGTAGAATAACTAGCGGAACTTGGACTATCTACTTTAACTAGCGGGCCATTGGACTATGTAGATTCCCTAGCGGACACTTGGACTATGTATGTTCCCTATGGACATTTGAACTATGTAAGTTAACTACCGGGCACTTGGACTATGTAGGTTAACTAGCGGGCCCTTGGACTATCTAGGTTACCTAGCGGGCCTTTGGTCTATGTAGATTAACTAGCGACACTTGGACTATCTACGTTGACTAGCGGGCCCTTGGACTATATAGATTCCCTAGCGGGCATTTGGACTATATAGATATACAAGTGGGCACTTAGACTTTGTAGGTTACCTAGCGGACACTTGGACTATCTAGGTTACCTAGCTGGCACATGAACTATCTACGTTACCTAGCGGGTTCTTGGAGTATGTAGGTTACCTAGCGGGCTGTTGGACTATCTAGGTTACCAAGCGGGCACTTGGACTATTTAGGTTAACTAACGGACACTTGGACTATGTAGGTTCCCTAGCGGGCCCTTGGACTATGTAGGTTCCCTAGCGGGCACTTATTATATAGGTTCCTTATCTGGCACATGGACTATGTAGGTTACCTAGCGGGCACTAGGACTATGTAGGTTCCCTATCGGGCACTTGGAGAATGTAGGTTAACTAGCGGGCACTAGGACTATGTAGGTTTCCTAGCGGGCCCTTGGACTACCTAGGTTACCTAGCGGGCATTTGGACTATGTAGGCTCCCTAGTGGACATTTGGACTGTATAGATTACCTAGCGGGCACTTAGACTTTGTAGGTTACCTAGCGGGCACTTGAACTATCTACGTTACCTAGTGGTTACTTGGAGTATGTAGGTTACCTACTGTGCTGTTGGACTATCTAGGTTACCTAGCGGGCACTTGGACTATGTACGTTTCCTAGCGGGTACTTGGACTAGATAGGTTCCCTAGCGGGCACTTGGTCTATCTAGGTAAACTAGCGGGCACCTGGACTATCTATGTTAACTAGCGAGCACTTGGACTATCTAGGTTAACTAGCGGGCATTTGGACACTTAGGGCCCCTAGCGGGCATTTGGACTATATTGGTTACCTAGCGGGCATTTGGACTATGTAGGTTAACGAACGGGCACTTGGACTATGTAGGTAACCTAGTGGTCACTTGAACTGTCTAGGTTACCTAGCGGGCACTTGGACAATGTAGGTTAACTAGCAGACACTTGGACTATCTAGGTTAACTAGCGTGCCCTTGGACGATGTAGGTTAACTAGCGGGCCCTTGGATTTTTTGTAGGTTAACTAGCGGGCCCTTGGACTATGTAGGTTACCTAGCGGGTACTTGGACGATCTAGGTTAACTAGCGGGTACTTGGACTATGTAGGTTAACTAGAGGGCCCTTGGACTATGTAGGTTCCCTAGCAGGCACTTGGACTATGTAGGTTCCAGAGCGGGCACTTGGAGTAACTAGATTCCCGAGCGGGCACTTGTACTATGTAGATTAACTAGCCGACACTTGGACGATCTAGGTTAACTAGCGGTTACTTGGACTATGTAGGTTAACTAAGGACCCTTGAACTATGTAGATTAACTAGCGGAACTTGGACTATCTATGTTACCTAGCGGGCACTTGGACTATGTACGTTTCCTAGCGGGTACTTGGACTAGATAGGTTCCCAAGCGGGCATTTGGTCTATCTAGGTTAACTAGCGGGCACTTGGAATATCTAGGTTAACAAGCGAGCACTTGGACTATCTAGGTTAACTAGCGGGCATTTGGACTATTAGGGCCCCTAGCGGGTATTTGGACTATATTGGTTACCTAGCGGGCATTTGGACTATGTAGGTTAACGAACGGGCACTTGGACTATGTAGGTAACCTAGTGGTCACTTGAACTGTCTAGGTTACCTAGCGGGCACTTGGACAATGTAGGTTAACTAGCGGGCACTTGGACTATGTACGTTTCCTAGCGGGTACTTGGACTAGATAGGTTACCTAGCAGGCACTTGGTCTATCTAGGTTAACTAGCGGGCACTTGGACTATTTAGGTTAACTAGCGAGCACTTGGACTATCTAGGTTAACTAGCGGGCATTTGGACTATTAGGGCCCCTAGCGGGCATTTGGGCTATATTGGTTACCTAGCGGGCATTTGGACTATGTAGGTTAACGAACGGGCACTTGGACTATGTAGGTAACCTAGTGGTCACTTGAACTGTCTAGGTTACCTAGCGAGCACTTGGACGATGTAGGTTAACTAGCGGGCCCGTGGACTATGTAGGTTACCTAGCGGGCACTTGGACGATCTAGGTTAACTAGCGGGTACTTGGACTATGTAGGTTAACTAGAGGGCCCTTGGACTATGTAGATTCCCTAGCGGCCTATTGGACTATGTATGTTCCAGCGCGGGCACTTGGACTTTGTAGGTTCCCTAGCCGGCTCTTGGACTATGTAGGTTCCAGAGCGGGCACTTGGACTAACTAGATTCCCGAGCGGGCACTTGTACTATGTAGATTAACTAGCGGACACTTGGACGATCTAGGTTAACTAGCGGGTACTTGGACTATGTAGGTTAACTAAGGACCCTTGAACAATGTAGATTAACTAGCGGAACTTGGACTATCTACTTTAACTAGCGGGCTATTGGACTATGTAGAATCCCTAGCGGGCACTTGGACTATGTATGTTCCCTATGGACATTTGAACTATGTAAGTTAACTTCCGGGCACTTGGACTATGTAGGTTAACTAGCGGGCCCTTGGACTATCTAGGTTACCTAGCGGGCACTTGGACTATGTAAATTCCCTAACGGCACTTGGACTATGTGGGTTTCCTGGCCGACATTTGGACTATCTAGGTTACCTAACGGACACTTGGACTATGTAGGTTCCCTAGCGGGCACTTGGATTATGTAGGTTCCCTATCGGGCACTTGGACTATGTAGGTTACCTAGCGGGCACTTGGAGAATGTTGGTTAACTAGAGGGCACTAGGACTATGTAAGTTTCCTAGCGGGCCCTTGGACTACCTAGGTTACCTAGCGGGCATTTGGACTATGTAGGCTCCCTAGTGGTCATTTGGACTATATAGCTTACCTAGCGGGCACTTAGACTTTGTAGGTTACCTAGCGGGCACTTGGACTTTCTAGGTTACCTAGCTGGCATTTGAACTATCTACGTTACCTAGCGTGTACTTGGAGTATGTAGGTTACCTACCGGGCTGTTGGACTATCTAGGTTACCTAGCGGGCACTAGGACTATGTAAATTCCCTAGCGGGCACTTGGACTATGTGGGTTTCCTGGCGGGCATTTGGACTATCTAGGTTACCTAACGGGCATTTGGACTATGTAGGTTCCCTAGCGGGCACTTGGATTATGTAGGTTCCCTATCGGACACTTGGACTGTGTAGGTTACCTAGCGGGCACGTGGACTATGTAGGTTAACTAGCTAGCATTTGGACTATGTAGGTTCCCTATCGGGCATTTGGACTATGTAGGTTACCTAGCGGGCCCTTGGACTATCTAGGTTACCTAGCGGGCACTTGGACTATGTAAATTCCCTAACGGCACTTGGACTATGTAGGTTCCCTAGCGGGCACTTGGATTATGTAGGTTCCCTATCGGGCACTTGGACTATGTAGGTTACCTAGCGGGCACTTGGACTATGTAGGTTCCCTATCGGGCACTTGGAGAATGTTGGTTAACTAGAGGGCACTAGGACTATGTAAGTTTCCTAGCGGGCCCTTGGACAACCTAGGTTTCCTAGCGGGCATTTGGACTATGTAGGCTCCCTAGTGGTCATTTGGACTATATAGGTTACCTAGCGGGCACTTAGACTTTGTAGGTTACCTAGCGGGCACTTGGACTTTCTAGGTTACCTAGCTGGCATTTGAACTATCTACGTTACCTAGCGTGTACTTGGAGTATGTAGGTTACCTACCGGGCTGTTGGACTATCTAGGTTACCTAGCGGGCACTTGGACTATGTAAATTCCCTAGCGGGTACTTGGACTATGTGGGTTTCCTGGCGGGCATTTGGACTATCTAGGTTACCTAACGGGCACTTGGACTATGTAGGTTCCCTAGCGGGCACTTGGATTATGTAGGTTCCCTATCGGACACTTGGACTGTGTAGGTTACCTAGCGGGCACTTGGACTATGTAGGTTAACTAGCTAGCATTTGGACTATGTAGGTTCCCTATCGGGCATTTGGACTATGTAGGTTACCTAGCGGGCCCTTGGACTATCTAGGTTACCTAGGGGGAACCTGGACTATGTAGGTTAACTAGTGGGCACTTGGACTATCTAGGTTACCTAGCAGGCACTTGGACTATGTAGGTTAACTAGCGAGCACTTGGACTATCTAGGTTACCTAGCGGGCACTTGGACTATGTACGTTCCCTAGCGGGCACTTGGACTATCTATGTTACCTAGCGGGCACTTGGACTATATACGGTTCCTAGCGGGTACATGGACTAGATAGGTTCCCTAGCGGGCACTTGGTCTATCTAGTTTAACTAGCGGGCACTTGGACTATCTAGGTTAACTAGTGAGCACTTGGACTATGTAGGTTAACTAAGGACCCTTGAACTATGTAGATTAACTAGCGGAACTTGGACTATCTATTTTAACTAGCGGGCCATTGGACTATTTAGATTCCCTAGCGGGCACTTGGACTATGTATGTTCCCTATGGACATTTGAACTATGTAAGTTAACTACCGGGCACTTGGACTATGGAGGTTACCTAGCGGGCACTTGGACTATGTAAATTCCTTAACGGCACTTGGACTATGTGGGTTTCCTGGCGGGCATTTGGACTATCTAGGTTTCCTATCGGGCACTTGGACTATGTAGGTTACCTAGCGGGCACTTGGACTATGTAGGTTCCCTATCGGGCACTTGGAGAATGTAGGTTAACTAGGGAGCACTAGGACTATGTAGGTTTCCTAGCGGGACCTCGGACTACCTAGGTTACCTAGCGGGCATTTGGACTATGTAGGCTCCCTAGTGGTCATTTGGACTATATAGATTACCTAGCGGGCACTTAAACTTTGTAGGTTACCTAGCAGGCACTTGGACTATCTAGGTTACCTAGCTGGCACTTGAACTATCTACGTTACCTAGCGGGTACTTGGAGTATGTATGTTACCTACCGGGCTGTTGGACTATCTAGGTTACCTAGCGGGCACTTGGACTATGTAAATTCCCTAGCGGGCACTTGGACTATGTGGGTTTCCTGGCGGGCATTTGGACTATCTAGGTTACCTAACGGGCACTTGGACTATATAGGTCCACTAGCGGGCACTTGGATTATGTAGGTTCCCTTTCGGGCACTTGGACTATGTAGGTTATCTAGAGGGCACTTGGACTATGTAGGTTAACTAGCTGGCATTTGGACTATGTAGGTTACCTAGCGGGCACTTGGATTATATAGGTACCCTATCGGGCATTTGGACTATGCAGGTTACCTAGCGGGCCCTTGGACTCTCTAGGTTACCTAGGGGGAACCTGGACTATGTAGGTTAACTAGTGGGCACTTGGACTATCTAGGTTACCTAGCAGGCACTTGGACTATGTAGGTTAAATAGCGAGCACTTGGACTATCTAGGTTACCTAGCGGGCACTTGGACTATGTACGTTCCCTAGCGGGCACTTGGACTATCTATGTTACCTAGCGGGCACTTGGACTATGTACGTTTCCTAGCGGGTACTTGGACTAGATAAGTTCCCTAGCGGGCACTTGGTCTATCTAGGTTAACTAGCGGGCACTTGGACTATCTACGTTAACTAGTGAGCACTTGGACTATCTAGGTTAACTAGCGGGCATTTGGATTATTAGGGCCCCTAGCGGGCATTTGGACTATATTGGTTACCTACCGGGCATTTGGACTATGTAGGTTAACGAACGGGCACTTGGACTATGTAGGTAACCTAGTGGTCACTTGAACTGTCTAGGTTACCTAGCGGGCACTTGGACTATGTAGGTTACCTAGCTGGCACGTGAACTATCTACGTTACCTAGCGGGTTCTTGAAGTATGTAGGTTACCTAGCGGGCTGTTGGACTATCTAGGTTACCAAGCGGGCACTTGGACTATCAAGGTTAACTAACGGACACTTGGACTATGTAGGTTCCCTAGCGGGCCCTTGGACTATGTAAATTCCCTAGCGGGCACTTGGACTATGTGGATTTCATGGCGGGCATTTGGACTATCTAGGTTACCTAACGGGCACTTGGACTATGTTGGTTCCCTAGCGGGCACTTATTATATAGGTTCCCTATCTGGCACATGGACTATGTAGGTTACCTAGCGGGCACTTGGACTATGTAGGTTCCCTATCGGGCACTTGGAGAATGTAGGTTAACTAGGGGGCACTAGGACTATGTAGGTTTCCTAGCGGGGCCTTGGACTACCTAGGTTACCTAGCGGGCATTTGGAATATGTAGGCTCCCTAGTGGTCATTTGGACTATATAGATTACCTAGCGGGCACTTAGACTTTGTAGGTTACCTAGCGGGCACTTGAACTATCTACGTTACCTAGCGGGTACTTGGAGTATGTAGGTTACCTACCGGGCTGTTGGACTATCTAGGTTACCTAGCGGGCACTGGGACTATGTAGGTTCCCTAGCGGGCCCTTGGACTATGTAAGTTCCCGAGCGGGCACTTGGACTATGTGGGTTCCCTAGCGGGCATTTGGACTATCTAGGTTACCTAACGGGCACTTGGACAATGTAGGTTCCCTAGCGGGCCCTTGGATTATGTAGGTTCCCTATCGGGCACTTGGACTATGTAGGTTAACTAGCGGGCATTTCGACTATGTAGGTTACCTAGCGGGCACTTGGACTATGTAGGTTCCCTATCGGGCATTTGGACTATGTAGGTAACCTAGCGGGCCCTTGGACTATCTAGGTTACCTAGGGGGAACCTGGACTATGTAGGTTAACTTGTGGGCACTTGGACTATGTAAATTCCTTAACGGCACTTGGACTATGTGGGTTTCCTGGCGGGCATTTGGACTATCTAGGTTTCCTATCGGGCACTTGGACTATGTAGGTTACCTAGCGGGCACTTGGACTATGTAGGTTCCCTATCGGGCACTTGGAGAATGTAGGTTAACTAGGGAGCACTAGGACTATGTAGGTTTCCTAGCGGGACCTCGGACTACCTAGGTTACCTAGCGGGCATTTGGACTATGTAGGCTCCCTAGTGGTCATTTGGACTATATAGATTACCTAGCGGGCACTTAAACTTTGTAGGTTACCTAGCAGGCACTTGGACTATCTAGGTTACCTAGCTGGCACTTGAACTATCTACGTTACCTAGCGGGTACTTGGAGTATGTATGTTACCTACCGGGCTGTTGGACTATCTAGGTTACCTAGCGGGCACTTGGACTATGTAAATTCCCTAGCGGGCACTTGGACTATGTGGGTTTCCTGGCGGGCATTTGGACTATCTAGGTTACCTAACGGGCACTTGGACTATATAGGTCCACTAGCGGGCACTTGGATTATGTAGGTTCCCTTTCGGGCACTTGGACTATGTAGGTTATCTAGAGGGCACATGGACTATGTAGGTTAACTAGCTGGCATTTGGACTATGTAGGTTACCTAGCGGGCACTTGGATTATATAGGTACCCTATCGGGCATTTGGACTATGCAGGTTACCTAGCGGGCCCTTGGACTCTCTAGGTTACCTAGGGGGAACCTGGACTATGTAGGTTAACTAGTGGGCACTTGGACTATCTAGGTTACCTAGCAGGCACTTGGACTATGTAGGTTAAATAGCGAGCACTTGGACTATCTAGGTTACCTAGCGGGCACTTGGACTATGTACGTTCCCTAGCGGGCACTTGGACTATCTATGTTACCTAGCGGGCACTTGGACTATGTACGTTTCCTAGCGGGTACTTGGACTAGATAAGTTCCCTAGCGGGCACTTGGTCTATCTAGGTTAACTAGCGGGCACTTGGACTATCTACGTTAACTAGTGAGCACTTGGACTATCTAGGTTAACTAGCGGGCATTTGGATTATTAGGGCCCCTAGCGGGCATTTGGACTATATTGGTTACCTACCGGGCATTTGGACTATGTAGGTTAACGAACGGGCACTTGGACTATGTAGGTAACCTAGTGGTCACTTGAACTGTCTAGGTTACCTAGCGGGCACTTGGACTATGTAGGTTACCTAGCTGGCACGTGAACTATCTACGTTACCTAGCGGGTTCTTGAAGTATGTAGGTTACCTAGCGGGCTGTTGGACTATCTAGGTTACCAAGCGGGCACTTGGACTATCAAGGTTAACTAACGGACACTTGGACTATGTAGGTTCCCTAGCGGGCCCTTGGACTATGTAAATTCCCTAGCGGGCACTTGGACTATGTGGATTTCATGGCGGGCATTTGGACTATCTAGGTTACCTAACGGGCACTTGGACTATGTTGGTTCCCTAGCGGGCACTTATTATATAGGTTCCCTATCTGGCACATGGACTATGTAGGTTACCTAGCGGGCACTTGGACTATGTAGGTTCCCTATCGGGCACTTGGAGAATGTAGGTTAACTAGGGGGCACTAGGACTATGTAGGTTTCCTAGCGGGGCCTTGGACTACCTAGGTTACCTAGCGGGCATTTGGAATATGTAGGCTCCCTAGTGGTCATTTGGACTATATAGATTACCTAGCGGGCACTTAGACTTTGTAGGTTACCTAGCGGGCACTTGAACTATCTACGTTACCTAGCGGGTACTTGGAGTATGTAGGTTACCTACCGGGCTGTTGGACTATCTAGGTTACCTAGCGGGCACTGGGACTATGTAGGTTCCCTAGCGGGCCCTTGGACTATGTAAGTTCCCGAGCGGGCACTTGGACTATGTGGGTTCCCTAGCGGGCATTTGGACTATCTAGGTTACCTAACGGGCACTTGGACAATGTAGGTTCCCTAGCGGGCCCTTGGATTATGTAGGTTCCCTATCGGGCACTTGGACTATGTAGGTTAACTAGCGGGCATTTCGACTATGTAGGTTACCTAGCGGGCACTTGGACTATGTAGGTTCCCTATCGGGCATTTGGACTATGTAGGTAACCTAGCGGGCCCTTGGACTATCTAGGTTACCTAGGGGGAACCTGGACTATGTAGGTTAACTTGTGGGCACTTGGACTATCTAGGTTACCTAGCAGGCACTTGGATTATGTAGGTTAACTTGCGAGCACTTGGACTATCTAGGTTACCTAGCGGGCACTTGGACTATGTACGTTCCCTAGCGGGCACTTGGACTATCTATGTTACCTAGCGGGCACTTGGACTATGTACGTTTCCTAGCGGGTACTTGGACTAGATAGGTTCCCAAGCGGGCATTTGGTCTATCTAGGTTAACTAGCGGGCACTTGGAATATCTAGGTTAACTAGCGAGCACTTGGACTATCTAGGTTAACTAGCGGGCATTTGGACTATTAGGGCCCCTAGCGGGTATTTGGACTATATTGGTTACCTAGCGGGCATTTGGACTATGTAGGTTAACGAACGGGCACTTGGACTATGTAGGTAACCTAGTGGTCACTTGAACTGTCTAGGTTACCTAGCGGGCACTTGGACAATGTAGGTTAACTAGCGGGCACTTGGACTATGTACGTTTCCTAGCGGGTACTTGGACTAGATAGGTTCCCTAGCAGGCACTTGGTCTATCTAGGTTAACTAGCGGGCACTTGGACTATTTAGGTTAACTAGCGAGCACTTGGACTATCTAGGTTAACTAGCGGGCATTTGGACTATTAGGGCCCCTAGCGGGCATTTGGGCTATATTGGTTACCTAGCGGGCATTTGGACTATGTAGGTTAACGAACGGGCACTTGGACTATGTAGGTAACCTAGTGGTCACTTGAACTGTCTAGGTTACCTAGCGAGCACTTGGACGATCTAGGTTAACTAGCGGGTACTTGGACTATGTAGGTTAACTAGAGGGCCCTTGGACTATGTAGATTCCCTAGCGGCCTATTGGACTATGTATGTTCCAGCGCGGGCACTTGGACTTTGTAGGTTCCCTAGCCGGCTCTTGGACTATGTAGGTTCCAGAGCGGGCACTTGGACTAACTAGATTCCCGAGCGGGCACTTGTACTATGTAGATTAACTAGCGGACACTTGGACGATCTAGGTTAACTAGCGGGTACTTGGACTATGTAGGTTAACTAAGGACCCTTGAACTATGTAGATTAACTAGCGGAACTTGGACTATCTATTTTAACTAGCGGGCCATTGGACTATTTAGATTCCCTAGCGGGCACTTGGACTATGTATGTTCCCTATGGACATTTGAACTATGTAAGTTAACTACCGGGCACTTGGACTATGGAGGTTAACTAGCGGGCCCTTGGACTATTTAGGTTACCTAGCGGGCACTTGGACTATGTAAATTCCTTAACGGCAATTGGATTATGTGGGTTTCCTGGCGGGCATTTGGACTATCTAGGTTACCTAACGGGCACTTGGACTATGTAGGTTAAATAGCGAGCACTTGGACTATCTAGGTTACCTAGCGGGCACTTGGACTATGTACGTTCCCTAGCGGGCACTTGGACTATCTATGTTACCTAGCGGGCACTTGGACTATGTACGTTTCCTAGCGGGTACTTGGACTAGATAGGTTCCCTAGCGGGCACTTGGTCTATCTAGGTTAACTAGCGGGCACATGGACTATCTACGTTAACTAGTGAGCACTTGGACTATCTAGGTTAACTAGCGGGCATTTGGATTATTAGGGCCCCTTGCGGGCATTTGGACTATATTGGTTACCTACCGGGCATTTGGACTATGTAGGTTAACGAACGGGCACTTGGACTATGTAGGTAACCTAGTGGTCACTTGAACTGTCTAGGTTACCTAGCGGGCACTTGGACTATGTAGGTCAACTAGCAGGCACTTGGACTATCTAGGTTAACTAGCAGGCTCTTGGACGATGTAGGTTAACTAGCGGTCCCTTGGACTATGTAGGTTAATAGCGGGCCCTTGGATTATGTAGGTTTCCTAGAGGGCACTTGGACGATCCAGGTTAACTAGCGGGTACTTGGACTATGTAGGTTAACTAGCGGGCCCTTGGACTATGTAGGTTCCCTAGCAGGCACTTGGACTATGTAGGTTCCAGAGCGGGCACTTGGACTAACTAGATTCCCGAGCGGGCACTTGTACTATGTAGATTAACTAGCGGACACTTGGACGATCTAGGTTAACTAGCGGGTACTTGGACTATGTAGGTTAACTAGCGGGCCCTTGAACTATGTAGATTAACTAGCGAACTTGGACTATCTACATTAACTAGCGGGCTCTTGGACTATGTAGATTCCCTAGCGGGCACTTGGGCTATGTAGATTAACTAGCGGCACTTGGACTATCTAGGTTACCTAGCGGGCCCTTGGACTATGTAGATTAACTAGCGGCACTTGGACTATCTATGTTAACTAGCGGGCCCTTGGACTATGTAGATTCCTTAACGGGCATTTGGACTATATAGATATACTAGCGGGCACTTAGACTTTGTAGGTTACCTAGCGGACACTTGGACTATCTAGGTTACCTAGCTGGCACATGAACTATCTACGTTACCTAGCGGGTTCTTGAAGTATGTAGGTTACCTAGCGGGCTGTTGGACTATCTAGGTTACCAAGCGGGCACTTGGACTATCTAGGTTAACTAACGGACACTTGGACTATGTAGGTTCCCTAGCGGGCCCTTGGACTATGTAAATTCCCTAGCGGGCACTTGGACTATGTGGGTTCCCTATCGGGCACTTGGAGAATGTAGGTTAACTAGGGGGCACTAGGACTATGTAGGTTTCCTAGCGGGCCCTTGGACTACCTAGGTTACCTAGCGGGCATTTGGACAATGTAGGCTCCCTAGTGGTCATTTGGACTATATAGATTACCTAGCGGGCACTTAGACTTTGTAGGTTACCTAGCGGGCACTTGAACTATCTACGTTACCTAGCGGGTACTTGGAGTATGTAGGTTACCTACCGGGCTGTTGGACTATCTAGGTTACCTAGCGGGCACTGGGACTATGTAGGTTAACTAACCGGCATTTGGACTATGTAGGTTACCTAGCGGGCCCTTGGACTATCTAGGTTACCTAGGGGGAACCTGAACTATGTAGGTTAACTAATGGGCACTTGGACTATCTAGGTGACCTAGCAGTCACTTGGATTATGTAGGTTAACTAGCGAGCACTTGGACTATCTAGGTTACCTAGCGGGCACTTGGACTATGTACGTTCCCTAGCTGGCACTTGGACTATGTACGTTTCCTAGCGGGTACTTGGACTAGATAGGTTCCCTAGTGGGCACTTGGTCTATCTAGGTTAACTAGCGGGCACTTGGACTATCTAGGTTAACTAGCGAGCACTTGGACTATCTAGGTTAACTAGCGGGCATTTGGACTATTCGGCCCCTAGCGGACATTTGGACTATATTGGTTACCTAGCGGGCATTTGGACTATGTAGGTTAACGAACGGGCACTTGGACTATGTAGGTAACCTAGTGGTCACTTGAACTGTCTAGGTTACCTAGCGGGCACTTGGACAATGTAGGTTAACTAGCGGGCACTTGGACTATGTACGTTTCCTAGCGGGTACTTGGACTAGATAGGTTCCCTAGCGGGCACTTGGTCTATCTAGGTTAACTAGCGGGCACTTGGACTATCTAGGTTAACTAGCGAGCACTTGGACTATCTAGGTTTAACTAGCGGGCATTTGGACTATTAGGGCCCCTAGTGGGCATTTGGACTATCTAGGTTAACTAGTGAGCACTTGGACTATCTAGGTTAACTAGTGGGCATTTGGATTATTAGGGCCCCTAGCGGGCATTTGGACTATATTGGTTACCTACCGGGAATTTGGACTATGTAGGTTAACGAACGGGCACTTGGACTATGTAGGTAACCTAGTGGTCACTTGAACTGTCTAGGTTACCTAGCGGGCACTTGGATATGTAGGTTAACTAGCGGGCACTTGGACTATCTAGGCTAACTAGCAGGATCTTGGACGATGTAGGTTAACTACCGGTCCCTTGCACTATGTAGGTTAACTAGCGGGCCCTTGGACTATGTAGGTTACCTAGCGGGCACTTGGACGATCTAGGTTAACTAGCGGGTACTTGGACTATGTAGGTTAACTAGCGGGCCCTTAGACTTTGTAGGTTAACTAGCGGCACTTGGACAATCTACGTTACCTAGCGGGCCTTTGGACTATGTAGGTTCCCTAGCAGGCACTTGGACTATGTAGGTTCCAGAGCGGGCACTTGGACTAACAAGATTCCCGAGCGGGCACTTGTACTATGTAGATTAACTAGCGGACACTTGGACGATCTAGGTTAACTAGCGGGTACTTGGACTATGTAGGTTAACTAGCGGGCCCTTGAACTATGTAGATTAACTAGTGGAACTTGGACTATCTACATTAACTAGCGGGCCCTTGGACTATGTAGATTCCCTAGCGGGCTCTTGGACTATGTATGATCCCTAGCGGGCACTTGGGCTATGTATGTTCCCTATGGACACTTTAACTATGTAAGTTAACTACCGGGCACTTGGACTATGTAGGTTTACTAGCGGGCCCTTGGACTATCTAGGTTACCTAGCGGGCCCTTGGACTATGTAGATTAACTAGCGGCACTTGGACTATCTATGTTAACTAGCGGGCCCTTGGACTATGTAGATTCCCTAGCGGGCATATGGACTATATAGATATACTAGCGGGCACTTAGACTTTGTAGGTTACGTAGCGGACACTTGGACTATCTAGGTTACCTAGCTGGCACATGAACTATCTACGTTACCTAGCGGGTTCTTGGAGTATGTAGGTTACCTAGCGGGCTGTTGGACTATCTAGGTTACCAAGCGGGCACTTGGACTATCAAGGTTAACTAACGGACACTTGGACTATGTAGGTTCCCTAGCGGGCCCTTAGACTATGTAAATTCCCTAGCGGGCACTTGGACTATGTGGATTTCATGGCGGGCATTTGGACTATCTAGGTTACCTAACGGGCACTTGGACTATGTTGGTTCCCTAGCGGGCACTTATTATATAGGTTCCCTATCTGGCACATGGACTATGTAGGTTACCTAGCGGGCACTTGGACTATGTAGGTTCCCTATCGGGCACTTGGAGAATGTAGGTTAACTAGGGGGCACTAGGACTATGTAGGTTTCCTAGCGGGCCCTTGGACTACCTAGGTTACCTAGCGGGCATTTGGACTATGTAGGCTCCCTAGTGGTCATTTGGATTATATAGATTACCTAGCGGGCACTTAGACTTTGTAGGTTACCTAGAGGGCACTTGAACTATCTACGTTACCTAGAGGGTACTTGGAGTATGTAGGTTACCTACCGGGCTTTTGGACTATCTAGGTTACCTAGCGGGCACTGGGACTATGTAGGTTCCCTAGCGGGCCCTTGGACTATGTAAGTTCCCGAGCGGGCACTTGGACTATGTGGGTTCTCTAGCGGGCATTTGGACTATCTAGGTTACCTAACGGGCACTTGGACAATGTAGGTTCCCTAGCGGGCCCTTGGATTATGTAGGTTCCCTATCGGGCACTTGGACTATGTAGGTTAACTAGCGGGCATTTGGACTATGTAGGTTACCTAGCGGGCACTTGGACTATGTAGGTTCCCTATCGGGCATTTGGACTATCTAGGTAACCTAGCGGGCCCTTGGACTATCTAGGTTACCTAGGGGGAACCTGGACAATGTAGGTTAACTAGTGGGCACTTGGACTATCTAGGTTACCTAGCAGTCACTTGGATTATGTAGGTTTACTTGCGAGCACTTGGACTATCTAGGTTACCTAGCGGGCACTTGGCCTATGTACGTTCCCTAGCGGGCACTTGGACTATCTATGTTACCTAGCGGGCACTTGGACAATGTACGTTTCCTAGAGGGTACTTGGACTAGATAGGTTCCCTAGCGGGCACTTGGTCTATCTAGGTTAACTTGCGGGCACTTGGAATATCTAGGTTAACTAGCGAGCACTTGGACTATCTAGGTTAACTAGCAGGCATTTGGACTATTAGGGCCCCTAGCGGGCATTTGGACTATATTGGTTACCTAGTGGGCACTTGGACTATGTAGGTTAACGAACGGGCACTTGGACTATGTAGGTAACTTAGTGGTCACTTGAACTGTCTAGGTTACCTAGCGGGCACTTGGACAATGTAGGTTAACTAGCGGGCACTTGGACCATGTACGTTTCCTAGCGGGTACTTGGACTACATAGGTTCCCTAGCGGGCACTTGGTCTATCTAGGTTAACTAGCGGGCACTTGGACTATTTAGGTTAACTAGCGAGCACTTGGACTATCTAGGTTAACTAGCGGGCATTTGGACTATTAGGGCCCCTAGCGGGCATTTGGGCTATATTGGTTACCTAGCGGGCATTTGGACTATGTAGGTTAACGAACGGGCACTTGGACTATGTTGGTAACCTAGTGGTCACTTGAACTGTCTAGGTTACCTAGCGAGCACTTGGACAATGTAGGTTAACTAGCGGGCCCTTGGACTATCTAGGTTAACTAGCGGGCCCTTGGACGATGTAGGTTAACTAGCGGGCCCGTGGACTATGTAGGTTACCTAGCGGGCACTTGGACGATCTAGGTTAAGTAGCGGGTACTTGGACTATGTAGGTTAACTAGAGGGCCCTTGGACTATGTAGATTCCCTAGCGGCCTATTGGACTATGTGTGTTACAGCGCGGGCACTTGGACTTTGTAGGTTCCCTAGCCGGCACTTGGACTATGTAGGTTCCAGAGCGGGCACTTGGACTAACTAGATTCCCGAGCGGGCACTTGTACTATGTAGATTAACTAGCGGACACTTGGACGATCTAGGTTAACTAGCGGGTACTTGGACTATGTAGGTTAACTAAGGACCCTTGAACTATGTAGATTAACTAGCGGAACTTGGACTATCTATTTTAACTAGCGGGCCATTGGACTATTTAGATTCCCTAGCAGGCACTTGGACTATATATGTTCCCTATGGACATTTGAACTATGTAAGTTAACTACCGGGCACTTGGACTATGGAGGTTAACTAGCGGGCCCTTGGACTATCTAGGTTACCTAACGGGCACTTGGACTATGTAAATTCCTTAACGGCACTTGGACTATGTGGGTTTCCTGGCGGGCATTTGGACTATCCAGGTTACCTAACGGGCACTTGGACTATGTAGGTTCCCTAGCGGGCACTTGGATTATGTAGGTTCCCTATCGGGCACTCGGACTATGTAGGTTACCTAGCGGGCACTTGGACTATGTAGATTCCCTATCGGGCACTTGGAGAATGTAGGTTAACTAGGGGGCACTAGGACTATGTAGGTTTCCTAGCGGGCCCTCGGACTTCCTAGGTTACCTAGCGGGCATTTGGACTATGTAGGCTCCCTAGTGGTCATTTGGACTATATAGATTACCTAGCGGGCACTTAGACTTTGTAGGTTACCTAGCAGGCACTTGGACTATCTAGGTTACCTAGCTGGCACTTGAACTATCTACGTTACCTAGCGGGTACTTGGAGTATGTATGTTACCTACCGGGCTGTTGGACTATCTAGGTTACCTAGCGGGCACTTGGACTATGTAAATTCCCTAGCGGGCACTTGGACTATGTGGGTTTCCTGGCGGGCATTTGGACTATCTAGGTTACCTAACGGGCACTTGGACTATATAGGTTCACTAGCGGGCACTTGGATTATGTAGGTTCCCTTTCGGGCACTTGGACTATGTAGGTTACCTAGCGGGCACTTGGACTATGTAGGTTAACTAGCTGGCATTTGGACTATGTAGGTTACCTAGGGGCACTTGGATTATATAGGTACCCTATCGGGCATTTGGACTATGTAGGTTCCCTAGCGGGCCCTTGGACTCTCTAGGTTACCTAGGGGGAACCTGGACTATGTAGGTTAACTAGTGGGCACTTGGACTATCTAGGTTACCTAGCAGGCACTTGGACAATGTAGGTTAAATAGCGAGCACTTGGACTATCTAGGTTACCTAGCGGGCACTTGGACTATGTACGTTCCCTAGCGGGCACTTGGACTATCTATGTTACCTAGCGGGCACTTGGACTATGTACGTTTCCTAGCGGGTACTTGGACTAGATAGGTTCCCTAGCGGGCACTTGGTCTATCTAGGTTAACTAGCGGGCACTTGGACTATCTACGTTAACTAGTGAGCACTTGGACTATCTAGGTTAACTAGCGGGCATTTGGATTATTAGGGCCCCTAGCGGGCATTTGGACTATATTGGTTACCTACCGGGCATTTGGACTATGTAGGTTAACGAACGGGCACTTGGACTATGTAGGTAACCTAGTGGTCACTTGAACTGTCTAGGTTACCTAGCGGGCACTTGGACTATGTAGGTTAACTAGCAGGCACTTGGACTATCTAGGTTAACTAGCAGGCTCTTGGACGATGTAGGTTAACTAGCGGTCCCTTGGACTATGTAGGTTAATAGCGGGCCCTTGGATTATGTAGGTTACCTAGAGGGCACTTGGACGATCCAGGTTAACTAGCGGATACTTGGACTATGTAGGTTAACTAGCGGGCCCTTGGACTATGTAGGTTCCCTAGCAGGCACTTGGACTATGTAGGTTCCAGAGCGTGCACTTGGACTAACTAGATTCCCGAGCGGGCACTTGTACTATATAGATTAACTAGCGGACACTTGGACGATCTATGTTAACTAGCGGGTACTTGGACTATGTAGGTTAACTAGCGGGCCCTTGAACTATGTAGATTAACTAGCGAACTTGGACTATCTACATTAACTAGCGGGCTCTTGGACTATGTAGATTCCCTAGCGGGCACTTGGGCTATGTATATTCCCTATGGACACTTGAACTATGTAAGTTAACTACCGGGCACTTGGACTACGTAGGTTAACTAGCGGGCCCTTGGACTATCTAGGTTACCTAGCGGGCCCTTGGACTATGTAGATTAACTAGCGGCACTTGGACTATCTATGTTAACTAGCGGGCCCTTGGACTATGTAGATTCCCTAACGGGCATTTGGACTATATAGATATACTAGCGGGCACTTAGACTTTGTAGGTTACCTGGCGGACACTTGGACTATCTAGGTTACCTAGCTGGCACATGAACTATCTACGTTACCTAGCGGGTTCTTGAAGTATGTAGGTTACCTAGCGGGCTGTTGGACTATCTAGGTTACCAAGCGGGCACTTGGACTATCTAGGTTAACTAACGGACACTTGGACTATGTAGGTTCCCTAGCGGGCCCTTGGCCTATGTAAATTCCCTAGCGGGCATTTGGACTATGTGGGTTCCCTATCGGGCACTTGGAGAATGTAGGTTAACTAGGGGGCACTAGGACTATGTAGGTTTCCTAGCGGGCCCTTGGACTACCTAGGTTACCTAGCGGGCATTTGGACAATGTAGGCTCCCTAGTGGTCATTAGGACTATTTAGATTACCTAGCGGGCACTTAGACTTTGTAGGTTACCTAGCGGGCACTTGAACTATCTACGTTACCTAGCGGGTACTTGGAGTATGTAGGTTACCTACCGGGCTGTTGGACTATCTAGGTTACCTAGCGGGCACTGGGACTATGTAGGTTAACTAACGGGCATTTGGACTATGTAGGTTACCTAGCGGGCACTTGGACTATGTAGGTTCCCTATCGGGCATTTGGACTATGTAGGTTACCTAGCGGGCCCTTGGACTATCTAGGTTACCTAGGGAGAACCTGAACTATGTAGGTTAACTAATGGGCACTTGGACTATCTAGGTGACCTAGCAGTCACTTGGATTATGTAGGTTAACTAGCGAGCACTTGGACTATCTAGGTTACCTAGCGGGCACTTGGACTATGTACGTTCCCTAGCGGGCACTTGGACTATGTACGTTTCCTAGCGGGTACTTGGACTAGATAGGTTCCCTAGTGGGCACTTGGTCTATCGAGGTTAACTAGCGGGCACTTGGACTATCTAGGTTAACTAGCGAGCACTTGGACTATCTAGGTTAACTAGCGGGCATTTGGACTATTAGGGCCCCTAGCGGACATTTGGACTATATTGGTTACCTAGCGGGCATTTGGACTATGTAGGTTTACGAACGGGCACTTGGACTATGTATGTAACCTAGTGGTCACTTGAACTGTCTAGGTTACCTAGCGGGCACTTGGACAATGTAGGTTAACTAGCGGGCACTTGGACTATGTACGTTTCCTAGCGGGTACTTGGACTAGATAGGTTCCCTAGCGGACACTTGGTCTATCTAGGTTAACTAGCGGGCACTTGGACTATCTAGGTTAACTAGCGAGCACTTGGACTATCTAGGTTTAACTAGCGGGCATTTCGACTATTAGGGCCCCTAGCGGGCATTTGGACTATCTAGGTTAACTAGTGAGCACTTGGACTATCTAGGTTAACTAGTGGGCCTTTGGATTATTAGGGCCCCTAGCGGGCATTTGGAATATATTGGTTACCTACCGGGCATTTGGACTATGTAGGTTAACGAACGGGCACTTGGACTATGTAGGTAACCTAGTGGTCACTTGAACTGTCTAGGTTACCTAGCGGGCACTTGGACTATGTAGGTTAACTAGCGGGCACTTGGATTATCTAGGTTAACTAGCAGGCTCTTGGACGATGTAGGTTAACTAGCGGTCCCTTGGACTATGTAGGTTAACTAGCGGGCCCTTGGACTATGTAGGTTACCTAGCGGGAACTTGGACGATCTAGGTTAACTAGCGGGTACTTGGACTATGTAGGTTAACTAGCGGGCCCTTGGACTATGTAGATTAACTAGCGGCCCTTGGACTATCTACGTTAACTAGCGGGCCCTTGGACTATGTAGGTTTCCTAGCAGGCACTTGGACTAAGTAGGTTCCAGAGCGGGCACTTGGACTAACTAGATTCCCGAGCGGGCACTTGTACTATATAGATTAACTAGCGGACACTTGGACGATCTAGGTTAACTAGCGGGTACTTGGACTATGTAGGTTAACTAGCGGGCTCTTGAACTATGTAGATTAACTAGCGGAAGTTGGACTATCTACATTAACTAGCGGGCCCTTGGACTATGTAGATTCCCTAGCGGGCCCTTGGACTATGTATGTTCCATAGCGGGTATTGGGCTATTTATGGTCCCTATGGACACTTGAACTATGTAAGTTAACTACCGGGCACTTGGACTATGTAGGTTAACTAGCGGGCCCTTGGACTATCTAGGTTACCTAGCGGGCCCTTGGACTATGTAGATTAACTAGCGGCACTTGCACTATCTATGTTAACTAGCGGGCCCTTGGACTATGTAGATTCCCTAGCGGGCATTTGGACTATATAGATATACTAGCGGGCACTTAGACTTTGTAGGTTACGTAGCGGACACTTGGACTATTTAGGTTACCTAGCTGGCACATGAACTATCTACGTTACCTAGCGGGTTCTTGAAGTATGTAGGTTACCTAGCGGGCTGTTGGACTATCTAGGTTACCAAGCGGACAGTTGGACTATCTAGGTTAACTAACGGACACTTGGACTATGTAGGTTCCCTAGCGGGCCCTTGGACTATGTAAATTCTCTAGCGGGCACTTGGACTATGTGGGTTCCCTATCGGGCACATGGACTATGTAGGTTACCTAGCGGGCACTTGGACTATGTAGGTTCCCTATCGGGCACTTGGAGAATGTAGGTTAACTAGGGGGCACTAGGACTATGTAGGTTTCCTAGCGGGCCCTTTGACTACCTAGGTTACCTAGCGGGCATTTGGACTATGTAGACTCCCTAGTGGTCATTTGGACTATTTAGATTACCTAGCGGGCACTTAGACTTTGTAGGTTACCTAGCGGGCACTTGAACTACCTATGTTACCTAGCGGGTATTTGAGTATGTAGGTTACCTACCGGGCTGTTGGACTATCAAGGTTACCTAGCGGGCACTGGGACTATCTAGGTTAACTAACGGGCACTTGGACTATGTAGGTTCCCTAGGGGGCCCTTGGACTATGTAGGTTCCCTATCGGGCATTTGGACTATGTAGGTTACCTAGCGGGCCCTTGGACTATCTAGGTTACCTAGGGAGAACCTGAACTATGTAGGTTAACTAATGGGCACTTGGACTATCTAGGTGACCTAGCAATCACTTGGATTATGTAGGTTAACTAGCGAGCACTTGGACTATCTAGGTTACCTAGCGGGCACTTGGACTATGTACGTTCCCTAGCGGGCACTTGGACTATGTACGTTTCCTAGCGGGTACTTGGACTAGATAGGTTCCCTAGTGGGCACTTGGTCTATCTAGGTTAACTAGCGGGCACTTGGACTATCTAGGTTAACTAGCGAGCACTTGGACTATCTAGGTTAACTAGCGGGCATTTGGACTATTAGGGCCCCTAGCGGACATTTGGACTATATTGGTTACCTAGCGGGCATTTGGACAATGTAGGTTTACGAACGGGCACTTGGACTATGTAGGTAACCTAGTGGTCACTTGAACTGTCTAGGTTACCTAGCGGGCACTTGGACAATGTAGGTTAACTAGCGGGCACTTGGACTATGTACGTTTCCTAGCGGGTACTTGGACTAGATAGGTTCCCTAGCGGGCACTTGGTCTATCTAGGTTAACTAGCGGGCACTTGGACTATCTAGGTTAACTAGCGAGCACTTGGACTATCTAGGTTTAACTAGCGGGCATTTGGACTATTAGGGCCCCTAGCGGGCATTTGGACTATCTAGGTTAACTAGTGAGCACTTGGACTATCTAGGTTAACTAGTGGGCCTTTGGACTATATTGGTTACCTACCGGTCATTTGGACTATGTAGGTTAACGAACGGGCACTTGGACTATGTAGGTAACCTAGTGGTCACTTGAACTGTCTAGGTTACCTAGCGGGCACTTGGACTATGTAGGTTAACTAGCGGGCACTTGGATTATCTAGGTTAACTAGCAGGCTCTTGGACGATGTAGGTTAACTAGCGGTCCCTTGGACTATGTAGGTTAACTAGCGGGCCCTTGGACTATGTAGGTTACCTAGCGGGAACTTGGACGATCTATGTTAACTAGCGGGTACTTGGACTATGTAGGTTAACTAGCGGGCCCTTGGACTATGTAGATTAACTAGCGGCCCTTGGACTATCTACGTTAATTAGCGGGCCCTTGGACTATGTAGGTTTCCTAGCAGGCACTTGGACTAAGTAGGTTCCAGAGCGGGCACTTGGACTAACTAGATTCCCGAGCGGGCACTTGTACTATATAGATTAACTAGCGGACACTTGGACGATCTAGGTTAACTAGCGGGTACTTGGACTATGTAGGTTAACTAGCGGGCTCTTGAACTATGTAGATTAACTAGCGGAAGTTGGACTATCTACATTAACTAGCGGGCCCTTGGACTATGTAGATTCCCTAGCGGGCCCTTGGACTATGTATGTTCCCTAGCGGGCACTTGGACTATATATGTTCCCTATGGACATTTGAACTATGTAAGTTAACTACCGGGCACTTGGACTATGGAGGTTAACTAGCGGGCCCTTGGACTATCTAGGTTACCTAGCTGGCACTTGGACTATGTAAATTCCTTAACGGCACTTGGACTATGTGGGTTTCCTGGCGGGCATTTGGACTATCCAGGTTACATAACGGGCACTTGGACTATGTAGGTTCCCTAGCGGGCACTTGGATTATGTAGGTTCCCTATCGGGCACTCGGACTATGTAGGTTACCTAGCGGGCACTTGGACTATGTAGATTCCCTATCGGGCACTTGGAGAATGTAGGTTAACTAGGGGGCACTAGGACTATGTAGGTTTCCTAGCGGGCCATCGGACTACCTAGGTTACCTAGCGGGCATTTGGACTATGTAGGCTCCCTAGTGGTCATTTGGACTATATAGATTACCTAGCGGGCACTTAGACTTTGTAGGTTACCTAGCAGGCACTTGGACTATCTAGGTTACCTAGCTGGCACTTGAACTATCTACGTTACCTAGCGGGTACTTGGAGTATGTATGTTACCTACCGGGCTGTTGGACTATCTAGGTTACCTAGCGGGCACTTGGACTATGTAAATTCCCTAGCGGGCACTTGGACTATGTGGGTTTCCTGGCGGGCATTTGGACTATCTAGGTTACCTAACGGGCACTTGGACTATATAGGTTCACTAGCGGGCACTTGGATTATGTAGGTTCCCTTTCGGGCACTTGGACTATGTAGGTTACCTAGCGGGCACTTGGACTATGTAGGTTAACTAGCTGGCATTTGGACTATGTAGGTTACCTAGCGGGCACTTGGATTATATAGGTACCCTATCGGGCATTTGGACTATGTAGGTTACCTAGCGGGCCCTTGGACTCTCTAGGTTACCTAGGGGGAACCTGGACTATGTAGGTTAACTAGTGGGCACTTGGATTATCTAGGTTACCTAGCAGGCACTTGGACAATGTAGGTTAAATAGCGAGCACTTGGACTATCTAGGTTACCTAGCGGGCACTTGGACTATATACGTTCCCTAGCGGGCACTTGGACTATCTATGTTACCTAGCGGGCACTTGGACTATGTACGTTTCCTAGCGGGTACTTGGACTAGATAGGTTCCCTAGCGGGCACTTGGTCTATCTAGGTTAACTAGCGGGCACTTGGACTATCTACGTTAACTAGTGAGCACTTGGACTATCTAGGTTAACTAGCGGGCATTTGGATTATTAGGGCCCCTAGCGGGCATTTGGACTATATTGGTTACCTACCGGGCATTTGGACTATGTAGGTTAACGAACGGGCACTTGGACTATGTAGGTAACCTAGTGGTCACTTGAACTGTCTAGGTTACCTAGCGGGCACTTGGACTATGTAGGTTAACTAGCAGGCACTTGGACTATCTAGGTTAACTAGCAGGCTCTTGGACGATGTAGGTTAACTAGCGGTCCCTTGGACTATGTAGGTTAATAGCGGGCCCTTGGATTATGTAGGTTACCTAGAGGGCACTTGGACGATCCTGGTTAACTAGCGGATACTTGGACTATGTAGGTTAACTAGCGGGCCCTTGGACTATGTAGGTTCCCTAGCAGGCACTTGGACTATGTAGGTTCCAGAGCGGGCACTTGGACTAACTAGATTCCCGAGCGGGCACTTGTACTATATAGATTAACTAGCGGACACTTGGACGATCTATGTTAACTAGCGGGTACTTGGACTATGTAGGTTAACTAGCGGGCCCTTGAACTATGTAGATTAACTAGCAAACTTCGACTATCTACATTAACTAGCGGGCTCTTGGACTATGTAGATTCCCTAGCGGGCACTTGGTCTATGTATATTCCCTATGGACACTTGAACTATGTAAGTTAACTACCGGGCACTTGGACTACATAGGTTAACTAGCGGGCCCTTGGACTATCTAGGTTACCTAGCGGGCCCTTGGACTATGTAGATTAACTAGCGGCACTTGGACTATCTATGTTAACTAGCGGGCCCTTGGACTATGTAGATTCCCTAACGGGCATTTGGACTATATAGATATACTAGCGGGCACTTAGACTTTGTAGGTTACCTAGCGGACACTTGGACTATCTAGGTTACCTAGCTGGCACATGAACTATCTACGTTACCTAGCGGGTTCTTGAAGTATGTAGGTTACCTAGCGGGCTGTTGGACTATCTAGGTTACCAAGCGGGCACTTGGACTATCTAGGTTAACTAACGGACACTTGGACTATGTAGGTTCCCTAGCGGGCCCTTGGCCTATGTAAATTCCCTAGCGGGCATTTGGACTATGTGGGTTCCCTATCGGGCACTTGGAGAATGTAGGTTAACTAGGGGGCACTAGGACTATGTAGGTTTCCTAGCGGGCCCTTGGACTACCTAGGTTACCTAGCGGGCATTTGGACAATGTAGGCTCCCTAGTGGTCATTAGGACTATTTAGATTACCTAGCGGGCACTTAGACTTTGTAGGTTACCTAGCGGGCACTTGAACTATCTACGTTACCTAGCGGGTACTTGGAGTATGTAGGTTACCTACCGGGCTGTTGGACTATCTAGGTTACCTAGCGGGCACTGGGACTATGTAGGTTAACTAACGGGCATTTGGACTATGTAGGTTACCTAGCGGGCACTTGGACTATGTAGGTTCCCTATCGGGCATTTGGACTATGTAGGTTACCTAGCGGGCCCTTGGACTATCTAGGTTACCTAGGGAGAACCTGAACTATGTAGGTTAACTAATGGGCACTTGGACTATCTAGGTGACCTACCAGTCACTTGGATTATGTAGGTTAACTAGCGAGCACTTGGACTATCTAGGTTACCTAGCGGGCACTTGGACTATGTACGTTCCCTAGCGGGCACTTGGACTATGTACGTTTCCTAGCGGGTACTTGGACTAGATAGGTTCCCTAGTGGGCACTTGGTCTATCGAGGTTAACTAGCGGGCACTTGGACTATCTAGGTTAACTAGCGAGCACTTGGACTATCTAGGTTAACTAGCGGGCATTTGGACTATTAGGGCCCCTAGCGGACATTTGGACTATATTGGTTACCTAGCGGGCATTTGGACAATGTAGGTTTACGAACGGGCACTTGGACTATGTAGGTAACCTAGTGGTCACTTGAACTGTCTAGGTTACCTAGCGGGCACTTGGACAATGTAGGTTAACTAGCGGGCACTTGGACTATGTACGTTTCCTAGCGGGTACTTGGACTAGATAGGTTCCCTAGCGGGCACTTGGTCTATCTAGGTTAACTAGCGGGCACTTGGACTATCTAGGTTAACTAGCGAGCACTTGGACTATCTAGGTTTAACTAGCGGGCATTTGGACTATTAGGGCCCCTAGCGGGCATTTGGACTATCTAGGTTAACTAGTGAGCACTTGGACTATCTAGGTTAACTAGTGGGCCTTTGGACTATATTGGTTACCTACCGGTCATTTGGACTATGTAGGTTAACGAACGGGCACTTGGACTATGTAGGTAACCTAGTGGTCACTTGAACTGTCTAGGTTACCTAGCGGGCACTTGGACTATGTAGGTTAACTAGCGGGCACTTGGATTATCTAGGTTAACTAGCAGGCTCTTGGACGATGTAGGTTAACTAGCGGTCCCTTGGACTATGTAGGTTAACTAGCGGGCCCTTGGACTATGTAGGTTACCTAGCGGGAACTTGGACGATCTATGTTAACTAGCGGGTACTTGGACTATGTAGGTTAACTAGCGGGCCCTTGGACTATGTAGATTAACTAGCGGCCCTTGGACTATCTACGTTAATTAGCGGGCCCTTGGACTATGTAGGTTTCCTAGCAGGCACTTGGACTAAGTAGGTTCCAGAGCGGGCACTTGGACTAACTAGATTCCCGAGCGGGCACTTGTACTATATAGATTAACTAGCGGACACTTGGACGATCTAGGTTAACTAGCGGGTACTTGGACTATGTAGGTTAACTAGCGGGCTCTTGAACTATGTAGATTAACTAGCGGAAGTTGGACTATCTACATTAACTAGCGGGCCCTTGGACTATGTAGATTCCCTAGCGGGCCCTTGGACTATGTATGTTCCCTAGCGGGCACTTGGACTATATATGTTCCCTATGGACATTTGAACTATGTAAGTTAACTACCGGGCACTTGGACTATGGAGGTTAACTAGCGGGCCCTTGGACTATCTAGGTTGCCTAGCTGGCACTTGGACTATGTAAATTCCTTAACGGCACTTGGACTATGTGGGTTTCCTGGCGGGCATTTGGACTATCCAGGTTACATAACGGGCACTTGGACTATGTAGGTTCCCTAGCGGGCACTTGGATTATGTAGGTTCCCTATCGGGCACTCGGACTATGTAGGTTACCTAGCGGGCACTTGGACTATGTAGATTCCCTATCGGGCACTTGGAGAATGTAGGTTAACTAGGGGGCACTAGGACTATGTAGGTTTCCTAGCGGGCCATCGGACTACCTAGGTTACCTAGCGGGCATTTGGACTATGTAGGCTCCCTAGTGGTCATTTGGACTATATAGATTACCTAGCGGGCACTTAGACTTTGTAGGTTACCTAGCAGGCACTTGGACTATCTAGGTTACCTAGCTGGCACTTGAACTATCTACGTTACCTAGCGGGTACTTGGAGTATGTATGTTACCTACCGGGCTGTTGGACTATCTAGGTTACCTAGCGGGCACTTGGACTATGTAAATTCCCTAGCGGGCACTTGGACTATGTGGGTTTCCTGGCGGGCATTTGGACTATCTAGGTTACCTAACGGGCACTTGGACTATATAGGTTCACTAGCGGGCACTTGGATTATGTAGGTTCCCTTTCGGGCACTTGGACTATGTAGGTTACCTAGCGGGCACTTGGACTATGTAGGTTAACTAGCTGGCATTTGGACTATGTAGGTTACCTAGCGGGCACTTGGATTATATAGGTACCCTATCAGGCATTTGGACTATGTAGGTTACCTAGCGGGCCCTTGGACTCTCTAGGTTACCTAGGGGGAACCTGGACTATGTAGGTTAACTAGTGGGCACTTGGACTATCTAGGTTACCTAGCAGGCACTTGGACAATGTAGGTTAAATAGCGAGCACTTGGACTATCTAGGTTACCTAGCGGGCACTTGGACTATATACGTTCCCTAGCGGGCACTTGGACTATCTATGTTACCTAGCGGGCACTTGGACTATGTACGTTTCCTAGCGGGTACTTGGACTAGATAGGTTCCCTAGCGGGCACTTGGTCTATCTAGGTTAACTAGCGGGCACTTGGACTATCTACGTTAACTAGTGAGCACTTGGACTATCTAGGTTAACTAGCGGGCATTTGGATTATTAGGGCCCCTAGCGGGCATTTGGACTATATTGGTTACCTACCGGGCATTTGGACTATGTAGGTTAACGAACGGGCACTTGGACTATGTAGGTAACCTAGTGGTCACTTGAACTGTCTAGGTTACCTAGCGGGCACTTGGACTATGTAGGTTAACTAGCAGGCACTTGGACTATCTAGGTTAACTAGCAGGCTCTTGGACGATGTAGGTTAACTAGCGGTCCCTTGGACTATGTAGGTTAATAGCGGGCCCTTGGATTATGTAGGTTACCTAGAGGGCACTTGGACGATCCAGGTTAACTAGCGGATACTTGGACTATGTAGGTTAACTAGCGGGCCCTTGGACTATGTAGGTTCCCTAGCAGGCACTTGGACTATGTAGGTTCCAGAGCGGGCACTTGGACTAACTAGATTCCCGAGCGGGCACTTGTACTATATAGATTAACTAGCGGACACTTGGACGATCTATGTTAACTAGCGGGTACTTGGACTATGTAGGTTAACTAGCGGGCCCTTGAACTATGTAGATTAACTAGCGAACTTCGACTATCTACATTAACTAGCGGGCTCTTGGACTATGTAGATTCCCTAGCGGGCACTTGGGCTATGTATATTCCCTATGGACACTTGAACTATGTAAGTTAACTACCGGGCACTTGGACTACATAGGTTAACTAGCGGGCCCTTGGACTATCTAGGTTACCTAGCGGGCCCTTGGACTATGTAGATTAACTAGCGGCACTTGGACTATCTATGTTAACTAGCGGGCCCTTGGACTATGTAGATTCCCTAACGGGCATTTGGACTATATAGATATACTAGCGGGCACTTAGACTTTGTAGGTTACCTAGCGGACACTTGGACTATCTAGGTTACCTAGCTGGCACATGAACTATCTACGTTACCTAGCGGGTTCTTGAAGTATGTAGGTTACCTAGCGGGCTGTTGGACTATCTAGGTTACCAAGCGGGCACTTGGACTATCTAGGTTAACTAACGGACACTTGGACTATGTAGGTTCCCTAGCGGGCCCTTGGCCTATGTAAATTCCCTAGCGGGCATTTGGACTATGTGGGTTCCCTATCGGGCACTTGGAGAATGTAGGTTAACTAGGGGGCACTAGGACTATGTAGGTTTCCTAGCGGGCCCTTGGACTACCTAGGTTACCTAGCGGGCATTTGGACAATGTAGGCTCCCTAGTGGTCATTAGGACTATTTAGATTACCTAGCGGGCACTTAGACTTTGTAGGTTACCTAGCGGGCACTTGAACTATCTACGTTACCTAGCGGGTACTTGGAGTATGTAGGTTACCTACCGGGCTGTTGGACTATCTAGGTTACCTAGCGGGCACTGGGACTATGTAGGTTAACTAACGGGCATTTGGACTATGTAGGTTACCTAGCGGGCACTTGGACTATGTAGGTTCCCTATCGGGCATTTGGACTATGTAGGTTACCTAGCGGGCCCTTGGACTATCTAGGTTACCTAGGGAGAACCTGAACTATGTAGGTTAACTAATGGGCACTTGGACTATCTAGGTGACCTACCAGTCACTTGGATTATGTAGGTTAACTAGCGAGCACTTGGACTATCTAGGTTACCTAGCGGGCACTTGGACTATGTACGTTCCCTAGCGGGCACTTGGACTATGTACGTTTCCTAGCGGGTACTTGGACTAGATAGGTTCCCTAGTGGGCACTTGGTCTATCGAGGTTAACTAGCGGGCACTTGGACTATCTAGGTTAACTAGCGAGCACTTGGACTATCTAGGTTAACTAGCGGGCATTTGGACTATTAGGGCCCCTAGCGGACATTTGGACTATATTGGTTACCTAGCGGGCATTTGGACTATGTAGGTTTACGAACGGGCACTTGGACTATGTATGTAACCTAGTGGTCACTTGAACTGTCTAGGTTACCTAGCGGGCACTTGGACAATGTAGGTTAACTAGCGGGCACTTGGACTATGTACGTTTCCTAGCGGGTACTTGGACTAGATAGGTTCCCTAGCGGGCACTTGGTCTATCTAGGTTACCTAGCGGGCACTTGGACTATCTAGGTTAACTAGCGAGCACTTGGACTATCTAGGTTTAACTAGCGGGCATTTGGACTATTAGGGCCCCTAGCGGGCATTTGGACTATCTAGGTTAACTAGTGAGCACTTGGACTATCTAGGTTAACTAGTGGGCCTTTGGATTATTAGGGCCCCTAGCGGGCATTTGGACTATATTGGTTACCTACCGGGCATTTGGACTATGTAGGTTAACGAACGGGCACTTGGACTATGTAGGTAACCTAGTGGTCACTTGAACTGTCTAGGTTACCTAGCGGGCACTTGGACTATGTAGGTTAACTAGCGGGCACTTGGATTATCTAGGTTAACTAGCAGGCTCTTGGACGATGTAGGTTAACTAGCGGTCCCTTGGACTATGTAGGTTAACTAGCGGGCCCTTGGACTATGTAGGTTACCTAGCGGGAACTTGGACGATCTAGGTTAACTAGCGGGTACTTGGACTATGTAGGTTAACTAGCGGGCCCTTGGACTATGTAGATTAACTAGCGGCCCTTGGACTATCTACGTTAACTAGCGGGCCCTTGGACTATGTAGGTTTCCTAGCAGGCACTTGGACTAAGTAGGTTCCAGAGCGGGCACTTGGACTAACTAGATTCCCGAGCGGGCACTTGTACTGTATAGATTAACTAGCGGACACTTGGACGATCTAGGTTAACTAGCGGGTACTTGGACTATGTAGGTTAACTAGCGGGCTCTTGAACTATGTAGATTAACTAGCGGAAGTTGGACTATCTACATTAACTAGCGGGCCCTTGGACTATGTAGATTCCCTAGCGGGCCCTTGGACTATGTATGTTCCCTAGCCGGTATTGGGCTATGTATGGTCCCTATGGACACTTGAACTATGTAAGTTAACTACCGGGCACTTGGACTATGTAGGTTAACTAGCGGGCCCTTGGACTATCTAGGTTACCTAGCGGGCCCTTGGACTATGTAGATTAACTAGCGGCACTTGCACTATCTATGTTAACTAGCGGGCCCTTGGACTATGTAGATTCCCTAGCGGGCATTTGGACTATATAGATATAGTAGCGGGCACTTAGACTTTGTAGGTTACGTAGCGGACACTTGGACTATTTAGGTTACCTAGCTGGCACATGAACTATCTACGTTACCTAGCGGGTTCTTGGAGTATGTAGGTTACCTAGCGGGCTGTTGGACTATCTAGGTTACCAAGCGGACAGTTGGACTATCTAGGTTAACTAACGGACACTTGGACTATGTAGGTTCCCTAGCGGGCCCTTGGACTATGTTAATTCCCTAGCGGGCACTTGGACTATGTGGGTTCCCTATCGGGCACATGGACTATGTAGGTTACCTAGCGGGCACTTGGACTATGTAGGTTCCCTATCGGGCACTTGGAGAATGTAGGTTAACTAGGGGGCACTAGGACTATGTAGGTTTCCTAGCGGGCCCTTGGACTACCTAGGTTACCTAGCGGGCATTTGGACTATGTAGACTCCCTAGTGGTCATTTGGACTATTTAGATTACCTAGCGGGCACTTAGACTTTGTAGGTTACCTAGCGGGCACTTGAACTACCTACGTTACCTAGCGGGTATTTGAGTATGTAGGTTACCTACCGGGCTGTTGGACTATCAAGGTTACCTAGCGGGCACTGGGACTATCTAGGTTAACTAACGGGCACTTGGACTATGTAGGTTCCCTAGGGGGCCCTTGGACTATGTAAGTTCCATAGCGGGCACTTGGACTATGTGGGTTCCCTAGCGGGCCTTTTGACTATCTAGGTTACCTAACGGGCACTTGGATCATGTAGGTTCCCTAGCGGGCACTTGGACTATGTACGTTAACTAGCGGGCATTTGGACTATGTAGGTTACCTAGCGGGCCTTTGAACTATCTAGGTTACCTAGGGGGAACCTGGACTATGTAGGTTAACTAGTGGGCACTTGGACTATCTAGGTTACCTAGCAGGCACTTGGATTATGTAGGTTAACTAGCGAGCACTTTGACTATCTAGGTTATCTAGCGGGCACTTGGACTATGTACGTTCCCTAGTGGGCACTTGGACTATCTGTGTTACCTAGCGGGCACTTGGACTATGTACGTTTCCTAGCGGGTATTTGGACTAGATAGGTTCCCTAGCGGGCACTTGGTCTATCTAGGTTAACTAGCGGGCACTTGGACTATCTACGTTAACTAGTGAGCACTTGGACTATCTAGGTTAACTAGCGGGCATTTGGATTATTAGGGCCCCTAGCGGGCATTTGGACTATATTGGTTACCTACCGGGCATTTGGACTATGTAGGTTAACGAACGGGCACTTGGACTATGTAGGTAACCTAGTGGTCACTTGAACTGTCTAGGTTACCTAGCGGGCACTTGGACTATGTAGGTTAACTAGCAGGCACTTGGACTATCTAGGTTAACTAGCAGGCTCTTGGACGATGTAGGTTAACTAGCGGTCCCTTGGACTATGTAGGTTAATAGCGGGCCCTTGGATTATGTAGGTTACCTAGAGGGCACTTGGACGATCCAGGTTAACTAGCGGATACTTGGACTATGTAGGTTAACTAGCGGGCCCTTGGACTATGTAGGTTCCCTAGCAGGCACTTGGACTATGTAGGTTCCAGAGCGGGCACTTGGACTAACTAGATTCCCGAGCGGGCACTTGTACTATATAGATTAACTAGCGGACACTTGGACGATCTATGTTAACTAGCGGGTACTTGGACTATGTAGGTTAACTAGCGGGCCCTTGAACTATGTAGATTAACTAGCGAACTTGGACTATCTACATTAACTAGCGGGCTCTTGGACTATGTAGATTCCCTAGCGGGCACTTGGGCTATGTATATTCCCTATGGACACTTGAACTATGTAAGTTAACTACCGGGCACTTGGACTACGTAGGTTAACTAGCGGGCCCTTGGACAATCTAGGTTACCTAGCGGGCCCTTGGACTATGTAGATTAACTAGCGGCACTTGGACTATCTATGTTAACTAGCGGGCCCTTGGCCTATGTAGATTCCCTAACGGGCATTTGGACTATATAGATATACTAGCGGGCACTTAGACTTTGTAGGTTACCTAGCGGACACTTGGACTATCTAGGTTACCTAGCTGGCACATGAACTATCTACGTTACCTAGCGGGTTCTTGAAGTATGTAGGTTACCTAGCGGGCTGTTGGACTATCTAGGTTACCAAGCGGGCACTTGGACTATCTAGGTTAACTAACGGACACTTGGACTATGTAGGTTCCCTAGCGGGCCCTTGGTCTATGTAAATTCCCTAGCGGGCATTTGGACTATGTGGGTTCCCTATCGGGCACTTGGAGAATGTAGGTTAACTAGGGGGCACTAGGACTATGTAGGTTTCCTAGCGGGCCCTTGGACTACCTAGGTTACCTAGCGGGCATTTGGACAATGTAGGCTCCCTAGTGGTCATTAGGACTATTTAGATTACCTAGCGGGCACTTAGACTTTGTAGGTTACCTAGCGGGCACTTGAACTATCTACGTTACCTAGCGGGTACTTGGAGTATGTAGGTTACCTACCGGGCTGTTGGACTATCTAGGTTACCTAGCGGGCACTGGGACTATGTAGGTTAACTAACGGGCATTTGGACTATGTAGGTTACCTAGCGGGCACTTGGACTATGTAGGTTCCCTATCGGGCATTTGGACTATGTAGGTTACCTAGCGGGCCCTTGGACTATCTAGGTTACCTAGGGAGAACCTGAACTATGTAGGTTAACTAATGGGCACTTGGACTATCTAGGTGACCTAGCAGTCACTTGGATTATGTAGGTTAACTAGCGAGCACTTGGACTATCTAGGTTACCTAGCGGGCACTTGGACTATGTACGTTCCCTAGCGGGCACTTGGACTATGTATGTTTCCTAGCGGGTACTTGGACTAGATAGGTTCCCTAGTGGGCACTTGGTCTATCTAGGTTAACTAGCGGGCACTTGGACTATCTAGGTTAACTAGCGAGCACTTGGACTATCTAGGTTAACTAGCGGGCATTTGGACTATTAGGGCCCCTAGCGGACATTTGGACTATATTGGTTACCTAGCGGGCATTTGGACAATGTAGGTTTACGAACGGGCACTTTGACTATGTAGGTAACCTAGTGGTCACTTGAACTGTCTAGGTTACCTAGCGGGCACTTGGACAATGTAGGTTAACTAGCGGGCACTTGGACTATGTACGTTTCCTAGCGGGTACTTGGACTAGATAGGTTCCCTAGCGGGCACTTGGACTATCTAGGTTAACTAGCGAGCACTTGGACTATCTAGGTTTAACTAGCGGGCATTTGGACTATTAGGGCCCCTAGCGGGCATTTGGACTATCTAGGTTAACTAGTGAGCACTTGGACTATCTAGGTTAACTAGTGGGCCTTTGGATTATTAGGGCCCCTAGCGGTGATTTGGACTATATTGGTTACCTACCGGGCATTTGGACTATGTAGGTTAACGAACGGGCACTTGGACTATGTAGGTAACCTAGTGGTCACTTGAACTGTCTAGGTTACCTAGCGGGCACTTGGACTATGTAGGTTAACTAGCGGGCACTTGGATTATCTAGGTTAACTAGCAGGCTCTTGGACGATGTAGGTTAACTAGCGGTCCCTTGGACTATGTAGGTTAACTAGCGGGCCCTTGGACTATGTAGGTTACCTAGCGGGAACTTGGACGATCTAGGTTAACTAGCGGGTACTTGGACTATGTAGGTTAACTAGCGGGCCCTTGGACTATGTAGATTAACAAGCGGCCCTTGGATTATCTACGTTAACTAGCGGGCCCTTGGACTATGTAGGTTTCCTAGCAGGCACTTGGACTAAGTAGGTTCCAGAGCGGGCACTTGGACTAACTAGATTCCCGAGCGGGCACTTGTACTATATAGATTAACTAGCGGACACTTGGACGATCTAGGTTAACTAGCGGGTACTTGGACTATGTAGGTTAACTAGCGGGCTCTTGAACTATGTAGATTAACTAGCGGAAGTTGGACTATCTACATTAACTAGCGGGCCCTTGGACTATGTAGATTCCCTAGCGGGCCCTTGGACTATGTATGTTCCCTAGCGGGTATTGGGCTATTTATGGTCCCTATGGACACTTGAACTATGTAAGTTAACTACCGGGCACTTGGACTATGTAGGTTAACTAGCGGGCCCTTGGACTATCTAGGTTACCTAGCGGGCCCTTGGACTATGTAGATTAACTAGCGGCACTTGCACTATCTATGTTAACTAGCGGGCCCTTGGACTATGTAGATTCCCTAGCGGGCATTTGGACTATATAGATATACTAGCGGGCACTTAGACTTTGTAGGTTACGTAGCGGACACTTGGACTATTTAGGTTACCTAGCTGGCACATGAACTATCTACGTTACCTAGCGGGTTCTTGGAGTATGTAGGTTACCTAGCGGGCTGTTGGACTATCTAGGTTACCAAGCGGACAGTTGGACTATCTAGGTTAACTAACGGACACTTGGACTATGTAGGTTCCCTAGCGGGCCCTTGGACTATGTTAATTCCCTAGCGGGCACTTGGACTATGTGGGTTCCCTATCGGGCACATGGACTATGTAGGTTACCTAGCGGGCACTTGGACTATGTAGGTTCCCTATCGGGCACTTGGAGAATGTAGGTTAACTAGGGGGCACTAGGACTATGTAGGTTTCCTAGCGGGCCCTTGGACTACCTAGGTTACCTAGCGGGCATTTGGACTATGTAGACTCCCTAGTGGTCATTTGGACTATTTAGATTACCTAGCGGGCACTTAGACTTTGTAGGTTACCTAGCGGGCACTTGAACTACCTACGTTACCTAGCGGGTATTTGAGTATGTAGGTTACCTACCGGGCTGTTGGACTATCAAGGTTACCTAGCGGGCACTGGGACTATCTAGGTTAACTAACGGGCACTTGGACTATGTAGGTTCCCTAGGGGGCCCTTGGACTATGTAAGTTCCATAGCGGGCACTTGGACTATGTGGGTTCCCTAGCGGGCCTTTTGACTATCTAGGTTACCTAACGGGCACTTGGATCATGTAGGTTCCCTAGCGGGCACTTGGACTATGTACGTTAACTAGCGGGCATTTGGACTATGTAGGTTACCTAGCGGGCCTTTGGACTATCTAGGTTACCTAGGGGGAACCTGGACTATGTAGGTTAACTAGTGGGCACTTGGACTATCTAGGTTACCTAGCAGGCACTTGGATTATGTAGGTTAACTAGCGAGCACTTTGACTATCTAGGTTATCTAGCGGGCACTTGGACTATGTACGTTCCCTAGTGGGCACTTGGACTATCTGTGTTACCTAGCGGGCACTTGGACTATGTACGTTTCCTAGTGGGTACTTGGACTAGATAGGTTCCCTAGCGGGCACTTTGTCTATCTAGGTTAACTAGCGAGCACTTGGACTATCTAGGTTAACTAGCGGGCATTTGGATTATTAGAGCCCCTAGCGGGCATTTGGACTATATTGGTTACCTAGCGGGCATTTGGACTATGTCGGTTAACGAACGGGCACTTAGACTATGTAGGTAACCTAGTGGTCACTTGAACTGTCTAGTTACCTAGCGGGCAATTGGACAATATAGGTTAACTAGCGGGCACTTGGAGTATGTACGTTTCCTAGCGGGTACTTGGACTAGATAGGTTCCCTAGCGGGCACTTGGTCTATCTAGGTTAACTAGTGGGCACTTGGACTATCTAGGTTAATTAGCGAGCACTTGGACTATCTAGGTTAACTAGCGGGCATTTGGACTATTAGGGCCCCTAGCGGGCATTTGGAGTATATTAGTTACCTAGCGGGGATTTGGACTATGTAGGTTAACGAACGGGCACTTGGACTATGTAGGTAACCTAGTGGTCACTTGAACTGTCTAGGTTACCTAGCGGGCACTTGGACAATGTAGGTTAACTAGCGGGCACTTGGACTATCTAGGTTAACTAGCGGGCCCTTGGAAGATGTAGGTTAACTAGCGGGCCCTTGGACTATGTAGGTTAACTAGCGGGCCCTTGGACTATGTAGGTTACCTAGCGGGCACTTGGACGATCTAGGTTAACTAGCGGGTACTTGGACTATGTAGGTTAACTAGCGGGCCCTTGGACTATGTAGATTCACTAGCGGCCAATTGGACTATGTAGGTTCCAGCGCGGGCACTTGGACTATGTAGGTTCCCTAGCAGGCACTTGGACTATGTAGGTTCCAGAGCAGGCACTTGGACTAACTAGATTCCCGAGCGGGCATTTGTACTATGTAGATTAACTAGCGGACACTTGGACGATCTAGGTTAACTAGCGGGTACTTGGACTATGTAGGTTAACTAGCGGGCCCTTGAACTATGTAGATTAACTAGCGGAACTTGGCCTATCTACATTAACTAGCGGGCCCTTGGACTATGTAGATTCCCTAGCGGGCACTTGGACTATGTATGTTCCCTAGCGGGCACTTGGGCTATGTATGTACCCTATGCACACTTGAACTTTGTAAGTTAACTACCGGGCACTTGGACTATGTAGGTTAACTAGCGGGCCCTTGGACTATCAAGGTTACCTAGCGGGCCCTTGGACTATGTAGATTAACTAGCGGCACTTGGACTATCTATGTTAACTAGCGGGCCCTTGGACTATGTAGATTCCCTAGCGGGCATTTGGACTATATAGATATACTAGCGGGCACTTAGACTTTGTAGGTTACCTAGCGGACACTTGGACTATCTAGGTTACCTAGCTGGCACATGAACTATCTACGTTACCTAGCGGGTTCTTGGAGTATGTAGGTTACCTAGCGGGCTGTTGGACTATCTAGGTTACCAAGCGGGCACTTGGACTATCTAGGTTAACTAACGGACACTTGGACTATGTAGGTTCCCTAGCGGGCCCTTGGACTATGTAAATTCCCTAGCGGGCACTTGGATTATGTGGGTTCCCTATCGGGCACATGGACTATGTAGGTTACCTAGCGGGCACTTGGACTATGTAGGTTCCCTATCGGGCACGTGGAGAATGTAGGTTAACTAGGGGGCACTAGGACTATGTAGGTTTCCTAGTGGGCCTTTGGACTACTTAGTTTACCTAGCCGGCATTTGGACTATGTAGGCTCCCTAGTGCTCATTTGGACTATATAGATTACCTAGCGGGCACTTAGACTTTGTAGGTTATCTAGCGGGCACTTGAAATATCTACGTTACCTAGCGGGTACTTGGTGTATGTAGGTTGCCTACCGGGCTGTTGGACTATCTAGGTTACCTAGCGGGCACTGGGACTATGTAGGTTAACTAAGGGGCATTTGGACTATGTAGGTTACCTAGCGGGCACTTGGACTATGTAGGTTCCCTATCGGGCATTTGGACTATGTAGGTTACCTAGCGGGCCCTTGGACTATCTAGGTTACCTAGGGGGAACCTGAACTATGTAGGTTAACTAATGGGCACTTGGACTATCTAGGTGACCTAGCAGTCACTTGGATTATGTAGGTTAACTAGCGAGCACTTGGACTATCTAGGTTACCTAGCGGGCACTTGGACTATGTACGTTCCCTAGCGGGCACTTGGACTATGTACGTTTCCTAGCGGGTACTTGGACTAGATAGGTTCCCTAGTGGGCACTTGGTCTATCTAGGTTAACTAGCGGGCACTTGGACTATCTAGGTTAACTAGCGAGCACTTGGACTATCTAGGTTAACTAGCGGGCATTTGGACTATTAGGGCCCCTAGCGGACATTTGGACTATATTGGTTACCTAGCGGGCATTTGGACTATGTAGGTTAACGAACGGGCACTTGAACTATGTAGGTAACCTAGTGATCACTTGAACTGTCTAGGTTACCTAGCGGGCACTTGGACAATGTAGGTTAACTAGCGGGCACTTGGACTATGTACGTTTCCTAGCGGGTACTTGGACTAGATAGGTTCCCTAGCGGGCACTTGGTCTATCTAGGTTAACTAGCGGGCACTTGGACTATCTAGGTTAACTAGCGAGCACTTGGACTATCTAGGTTTAACTAGCGGGCATTTGGACTATTAGGGCCCCTAGCGGGCATTTGGACTATCTAGGTTAACTAGTGAGCACTTGGACTATCTAGGTTAACTAGTGGGCATTTGGATTATTAGGGCCCCTAGCGGGCATTTGGACTATATTGGTTACCTACCGGGCATTTGGACTATGTAGGTTAACGAACGGGCACTTGGACTATGTAGGTAACCTAGTGGTCACTTGAACTGTCTAGGTTACCTAGCGGGCACTTGGACTATGTAGGTTAACTAGCGGGCACTTGGATTATCTAGGTTAACTAGCAGGCTCTTGGACGATGTAGGTTAACTAGCGGTCCCTTGGACTATGTAGGTTAACTAGCGGGCCCTTGGACTATGTAGGTTACCTAGCGGGAACTTGGACGATCTAGGTTAACGAGCGGGTACTTGGACTATGTAGGTTAACTAGCGGGCCCTTGGACTATGTAGATTAACTAGCGGCCCTTGGACTATCTACGTTAACTAGCGGGCCCTTGGACTATGTAGGTTCCCTAGCAGGCACTTGGACTAAGTAGGTTCCAGAGCGGGCACTTGGACTAACTAGATTCCCGAGCAGGCACTTGTACTATATAGATTAACTAGCGGACACTTGGACGATCTAGGTTAACTAGCGGGTACTTGGACTATGTAGGTTAACTAGCGGGCTCTTGAACTATGTAGATTAACTAGCGGAAGTTGGACTATCTACATTAACTAGCGGGCCCTTGGACTATGTAGATTCCCTAGCGGGCCCTTGGACTATGTATGTTCCCTAGCGGGTATTGGGCTATTTATGGTCCCTATGGACACTTGAACTATGTAAGTTAACTACCGGGCACTTGGACTATGTAGGTTAACTAGCGGGCCCTTGGACTATCTAGGTTACCTAGCGGGCCCTTGGACTATGTAGATTAACTAGCGGCACTTGCACTATCTATGTTAACTAGCGGGCCCTTGGACTATGTAGATTCCCTAGCGGGCATTTGGACTATATAGATATACTAGCGGGCACTTAGACTTTGTAGGTTACGTAGCGGACACTTGGACTATCTAGGTTACCTAGCTGGCACATGAACTATCTACGTTACCTAGCGGGTTCTTGGAGTATGTAGGTTACCTAGCGGGCTGTTGGACTATCTAGGTTACCAAGCGGACAGTTGGACTATCTGGGTTAACTAACGGACACTTGGACTATGTAGGTTCCCTAGCGGGCCCTTGGACTATGTAAATTCCCTAGCGGGCACTTGGACTATGTGGGTTCCCTATCGGGCACATGGACTATGTAGGTTACCTAGCGGGCACTTGGACTATGTAGGTTCCCTATCGGGCACTTGGAGAATGTAGGTTAACTAGGGGGCACAAGGGCTATGTATGTTTCCTAGCGGGCCCTTGGACTACCTAGGTTACCTAGCGGGCATTTGGACTATGTAGGCTCCCTAGTGGTCATTTGGACTATTTAGATTACCTAGCGGGCACTTAGACTTTGTAGGTTACCTAGCGGGCACTTGAACTACCTACGTTACCTAGCGGGTATTTGAGTATGTAGGTTACCTACCGGGCTGTTGGACTATCTAGGTTACCTAGCGGGCACTGGGACTATCTAGGTTAACTAACGGGCACTTGGACTATGTAGGTTCCCTAGGGGGCCCTTGGACTATGTAAGTTCCATAGCGGGCACTTGGACTATGTGGGTTCCCTAGCGGGCCTTTTGACTATCTAGGTTACCTAACGGGCACTTGGATTATGTAGGTTCCCTAGCGGGCACTTGGACTATGTACGTTAACTAGCGGGCATTTGGACTATGTAGGTTACCTAGCGGGCCTTTGGACTATCTAGGTTACCTAGGGTGAACCTGGACTATGTAGGTTAACTAGTGGGCACTTGGACTATCTAGGTTACCTAGCAGGCACTTGGATTATGTAGGTTAACTAGCGAGCACTTTGACTATCTAGGTTACCTAGCGGGCACTTGGACTATGTACGTTCCCTAGTGGGCACTTGGACTATCTATGTTACCTAGCGGGCACTTGGACTATGTACGTTTCCTAGTGGGTACTTGGACTAGATAGGTTCCCTAGCGGGCACTTTGTCTATCTAGGTTAACTAGCGAGCACTTGGACTATCTAGGTTAACTAGCGGGCATTTGGACTATTAGGGCCCCTAGCGGGCATTTGGACTATATTGGTTACCTAGCGGGCATTTGGACTATGTCGGTTAACGAACGGGCACTTGGACTATGTAGGTAACCTAGTGGTCACTTGAACTGTCTAGGTTACCTAGCGGGCACTTGGACAATATAGGTTAACTAGCGGGCACTTGGAGTATGTACGTTTCCTAGCGGGTACTTGGACTAGATAGGTTCCCTAGCGGGCACTTGGTCTATCTAGGTTACCTAGCGGGCACTTGGACTATCTAGGTTAACTAGCGAGCACTTGGACTATCTAGGTTAACTAGCGGGCATTTGGACTATTAGGGCCCCTAGCGGGCATTTGGACTATACTGGTTACCTAGCGGGGATTTGGACTATGTAGGTTAACTAGTGGGCACTTGGACTATCTAGGTTACCTAGCAGGCACTTGGATTATGTAGGTTAACTAGCGAGCACTTGGACTATGTACGTTCCCTAGTGGGCACTTGGACTATCTATGTTACCTAGCGGGCACTTGGACTATGTACGTTTCCTAGTGGGTACTTGGACTAGATAGGTTCCCTAGCGGGCACTTTGTCTATCTAGGTTAACTAGCGAGCACTTGGACTATCTAGGTTAACTAGCGGGCATTTGGACTATTAGGGCCCCTAGCGGGCATTTGGACTATATTGGTTACCTAGCGGGCATTTGGACTATGTCTGTTAACGAACGGGCACTTGGACTATGTAGGTAACCTAGTGGTCACTTGAACTGTCTAGGTTACCTAGCGGGCACTTGGACAATATAGGTTAACTAGCGGGCACTTGGAGTATGTACGTTTCCTAGCGGGTACTTGGACTAGATAGGTTCCCTAGCGGGCACTTGGACTATCTAGGTTAACTAGCGAGCACTTGGACTATCTAGGTTAACTAGCGGGCATTTGGACTATTAGGGCCCCTAGCGGGCATTTGGACTATATTGGTTACCTAGCGGGGATTTGGACTATGAAGGTTAACGAACGGGCACTTGGACTATGTAGGTAACCTAGTGGTCACTTGAACTGTCTAGGTTACCTAGCGGGCACTTGGACAATGTAGGTTAACTAGCGGGCACTTGGACTATCTAGGTAAACTAGCGGGCCCTTGGAAGATGTAGGTTAACTAGCGGGCCCTTGGACTATGTAGGTTAACTAGCGGGCCCTTGGACTATGTAGGTTACCTAGCGGGCACTTGGACGATCTAGGTTAACTAGCGGGTACTTGGATTATGTAGGTTAACTAGCGGGCCCTTGGACTATGTAGATTCACTAGCGGCCAATTGGACTATGTAGGTTCCAGCGCGGGCACTTGGACTATGTAGGTTCCCTAGCAGGCACTTGGACTATGTAGGTTCCAGAGCAGGCACTTGGACTAACTAGATTCCCAGGCGGGCATTTGTACTATGTAGATTAACTAGCGGAACTTGGCCTATCTACATTAACTAGCGGGCCCTTGGACTATGTAGATTCCCTAGCGGGCACTTGGACTATGTATGTTCCCTAGCGGGCACTTGGGCTATGTATGTACCCTATGCACACTTGAACTTTGTAAGTTAACTACCGGGCACTTGGACTATGTAGGTTAACTAGCGGGCCCTTGGACTATCTAGGTTACCTAGCGGGCCCTTGGACTATGTAGATTAACTAGCGGCACTTGGACTATCTATGTTAACTAGCGGGCCCTTGGACTATGTAGATTCCCTAGCGGGCATTTGGACTATATAGATATACTAGCGGGCACTTAGACTTTGTAGGTTACCTAGCGGACACTTGGACTATCTAGGTTACCTAGCTGGCACATGAACTATCTACGTTACCTAGCGGGTTCTTGGAGTATGTAGGTTACCTAGCGGGCTGTTGGACTATCTAGGTTACCAAGCGGGCACTTGGACTATCTAGGTTAACTAACGGACACTTGGACTATGTAGGTTCCCTAGCGGGCCCTTGGACTATGTAAATTCCCTAGCGGGCACTTGGACTATGTGGGTTCCCTATCGGGCACATGGACTATGTAGGTTACCTAGCGGGCACTTGGACTATGTAGGTTCCCTATCGGGCACGTGGAGAATGTAGGTTAACTAGGGGGCACTAGGACTATGTAGGTTTCCTAGTGGGCCTTTGGACTACTTAGTTTACCTAGCGGGCATTTGGACTATGTAGGCTCCCTAGTGGTCATTTGGACTATATAGATTACCTAGCGGGCACTTAGACTTTGTAGGTTATCTAGCGGGCACTTGAACTATCTACGTTACCTAGCGGGTACTTGGTGTATATAGGTTACCTACCGGGCTGTTGGACTATCTAGGTTACCTAGCGGGCACTGGGACTATGTAGGTTAACTAACGGGCATTTGGACTATGTAGGTTACCTAGCGGGCACTTGGACTATGTAGGTTCCCTATCGGGCATTTGGACTATGTAGGTTACCTAGCGGGCCCTTGGACTATCTAGGTTACCTAGGGGGAACCTGAACTATGTAGGTTAACTAATGGGCACTTGGACTATCTAGATGACCTAGCAGTCACTTGGATTATGTAGGTTAACTAGCGAGCACTTGGACTATCTAGGTTACCTAGCGGGCACTTGGACTATGTACGTTCCCTAGCGGGCACTTGGACTATGTACGTTTCCTAGCGGGTACTTGGACTAGATAGGTTCCCTAGTGGGCACTTGGTCTATCTAGGTTAACTAGCGGGCACTTGGACTATCTAGGTTAACTAGCGAGCACTTGGACTATCTAGGTTAACTAGCGGGCATTTGGACTATTAGGGCCCCTAGCGGACATTTGGACTATATTGGTTACCTAGCGGGCATTTGGACTATGTAGGTTAACGAACGGGCACTTGGACTATGTAGGTAACCTAGTGATCACTTGAACTGTCTAGGTTACCTAGCGGGCACTTGGACAATGTAGGTTAACTAGCGGGCACTTGGACTATGTACGTTTCCTAGCGGGTACTTGGACTAGATAGGTTCCCTAGCGGGCACTTGGTCTATCTAGGTTAACTAGCGGGCACTTGGACTATCTAGGTTAACTAGCGAGCACTTGGACTATCTAGGTTTAACTAGCGGGCATTTGGACTATTAGGGCCCCTAGCGGGCATTTGGACTATCTAGGTTAACTAGTGAGCACTTGGACTATCTAGGTTAACTAGTGGGCATTTGGATTATTAGGGCCCCTAGCGGGCATTTGGACTATATTGGTTACCTACCGGGCATTTGGACTATGTAGGTTAACGAACGGGCACTTGGACTATGTAGGTAACCTAGTGGTCACTTGAACTGTCTAGGTTACCTAGCGGGCACTTGGACTATGTAGGTTAACTAGCGGGCACTTGGATTATCTAGGTTAACTAGCAGGCTCTTGGACGATGTAGGTTAACTAGCGGTCCCTTGGACTATGTAGGTTAACTAGCGGGCCCTTGGACTATGTAGGTTACCTAGTGGGAACTTGGACGATCTAGGTTAACGAGCGGGTACTTGGACTATGTAGGTTAACTAGCGGGCCCTTGGACTATGTAGATTAACTAGCGGCCCTTGGACTATCTACGTTAACTAGCGGGCCCTTGGACTATGTAGGTTCCCTAGCAGGCACTTGGACTAAGTAGGTTCCAGAGCGGGCACTTGGACTAACTAGATTCCCGAGCAGGCACTTGTACTATATAGATTAACTAGCGGACACTTGGACGATCTAGGTTAACTAGCGGGTACTTGGACTATGTAGGTTAACTAGCGGGCTCTTGAACTATGTAGATTAACTAGCGGAAGTTGGACTATCTACATTAACTAGCGGGCCCTTGGACTATGTAGATTCCCTAGCGGGCCCTTGGACTATGTATGTTCCCTAGCGGGTATTGGGCTATGTATGGTCCCTATGGACACTTGAACTATGTAAGTTAACTACCGGGCACTTGGACTATGTAGGTTAACTAGCGGGCCCTTGGACTATCTAGGTTACCTAGCGGGCCCTTGGACTATGTAGATTAACTAGCGGCACTTGCACTATCTATGTTAACTAGCGGGCCCTTGGACTATGTAGATTCCCTAGCGGGCATTTGGACTATATAGATATACTAGCGGGCACTTAGACTTTGTAGGTTACGTAGCGAACACTTGGACTATCTAGGTTACCTAGCTGGCACATGAACTATCTACGTTACCTAGCGGGTTCTTGGAGTATGTAGGTTACCTAGCGGGCTGTTGGACTATCTAGGTTACCAAGCGGACAGTTGGACTATCTGGGTTAACTAACGGACACTTGGACTATGTAGGTTCCCTAGCGGGCCCTTGGACTATGTAAATTCCCTAGCGGGCACTTGGACTATGTGGGTTCCCTATCGGGCACATGGACTATGTAGGTTACCTAGCGGGCACATGGACTATGTAGGTTCCCTATCGGGCACTTGGAGAATGTAGGTTAACTAGGGGGCACAAGGGCTATGTAGGTTTCCTAGCGGGCCCTTGGACTACCTAGGTTACCTAGCGGGCATTTGGACTATGTAGGCTCCCTAGTGGTCATTTGGACTATTTAGATTACCTAGCGGGCACTTAGACTTTGTAGGTTACCTAGCGGGCACTTGAACTACCTACGTTACCTAGCGGGTATTTGAGTATGTAGGTTACCTACCGGGCTGTTGGACTATCTAGGTTACCTAGCGGGCACTGGGACTATCTAGGTTAACTAACGGGCACTTGGACTATGTAGGTTCCCTAGGGGGCCCTTGGACTATGTAAGTTCCATAGCGGGCACTTGGACTATGTGGGTTCCCTAGCGGGCCTTTTGACTATCTAGGTTACCTAACGGGCACTTGGATTATGTAGGTTCCCTAGCGGGCACTTGGACTATGTACGTTAACTAGCGGGCATTTGGACTATGTAGGTTACCTAGCGGGCCTTTGGACTATCTAGGTTACCTAGGGTGAACCTGGACTATGTAGGTTAACTAGTGGGCACTTGGACTATCTAGGTTACCTAGCAGGCACTTGGATTATGTAGGTTAACTAGCGAGCACTTTGACTATCTAGGTTACCTAGCGGGCACTTGGACTATGTACGTTCCCTAGTGGGCACTTGGACTATCTATGTTACCTAGCGGGCACTTGGACTATGTACGTTTCCTAGTGGGTACTTGGACTAGATAGGTTCCCTAGCGGGCACTTTGTCTATCTAGGTTAACTAGCGAGCACTTGGACTATCTAGGTTAACTAGCGGGCATTTGGACTATTAGGGCCCCTAGCGGGCATTTGGACTATATTGGTTACCTAGCGGGCATTTGGACTATGTCGGTTAACGAACGGGCACTTGGACTATGTAGGTAACCTAGTGGTCACTTGAACTGTCTAGGTTACCTAGCGGGCACTTGGACAATATAGGTTAACTAGCGGGCACTTGGAGTATGTACGTTTCCTAGCGGGTACTTGGACTAGATAGGTTCCCTAGCGGGCACTTGGTCTATCTAGGTTAACTAGCGGGCACTTGGACTATCTAGGTTAACTAGCGAGCACTTGGACTATCTAGGTTAACTAGCGGGCATTTGGACTATTAGGGCCCCTAGCGGGCATTTGGACTATACTGGTTACCTAGCGGGGATTTGGACTATGTAGGTTAACTAGTGGGCACTTGGACTATCTAGGTTACCTAGCAGGCACTTGGATTATGTAGGTTAACTAGCGAGCACTTGGACTATGTACGTTCCCTAGTGGGCACTTGGACTATCTATGTTACCTAGCGGGCACTTGGACTATGTACGTTTCCTAGTGGGTACTTGGACTAGATAGGTTCCCTAGCGGGCACTTTGTCTATCTAGGTTAACTAGCGAGCACTTGGACTATCTAGGTTAACTAGCGGGCATTTGGACTATTAGGGCCCCTAGCGGGCATTTGGACTATATTGGTTACCTAGCGGGCATTTGGACTATGTCTGTTAACGAACGGGCACTTGGACTATGTAGGTAACCTAGTGGTCACTTGAACTGTCTAGGTTACCTAGCGGGCACTTGGACAATATAGGTTAACTAGCGGGCACTTGGAGTATGTACGTTTCCTAGCGGGTACTTGGACTAGATAGGTTCCCTAGCGGGCACTTGGACTATCTAGGTTAACTAGCGAGCACTTGGACTATCTAGGTTAACTAGCGGGCATTTGGACTATTAGGGCCCCTAGCGGGCATTTGGACTATATTGGTTACCTAGCGGGGATTTGGACTATGAAGGTTAACGAACGGGCACTTGGACTATGTAGGTAACCTAGTGGTCACTTGAACTGTCTAGGTTACCTAGCGGGCACTTGGACAATGTAGGTTAACTAGCGGGCACTTGGACTATCTAGGTTAACTAGCGGGCCCTTGGAAGATGTAGGTTAACTAGCGGGCCCTTGGACTATGTAGGTTAACTAGCGGGCCTTTGGACTATGTAGGTTACCTAGCGGGCACTTGGACGATCTAGGTTAACTAGCGGGTACTTGGACTATGTAGGTTAACTAGCGGGCCCTTGAACTATGTAGATTAACTAGCGGAACTTGGCCTATCTACATTAACTAGCGGGCCCTTGGACTATGTAGATTCCCTAGCGGGCACTTGGACTATGTATGTTCCCTAGCGGGCACTTGGGCTATGTATGTACCCTATGCACACTTGAACTTTGTAAGTTAACTACCGGGCACTTGGACTATGTAGGTTAACTAGCGGGCCCTTGGACTATCTAGGTTACCTAGCGGGCCCTTGGACTATGTAGATTAACTAGCGGCACTTGGACTATCTATGTTAACTAGCGGGCCCTTGGACTATGTAGATTCCCTAGCGGGCATTTGGACTATATAGATATACTAGCGGGCACTTAGACTTTGTAGGTTACCTAGCGGACACTTGGACTATCTAGGTTACCTAGCTGGCACATGAACTATCTACGTTACCTAGCGGGTTCTTGGAGTATGTAGGTTACCTAGCGGGCTGTTGGACTATCTAGGTTACCAAGCGGGCACTTGGACTATCTAGGTTAACTAACGGACACTTGGACTATGTAGGTTCCCTAGCGGGCCCTTGGACTATGTAAATTCCCTAGCGGGCACTTGGACTATGTGGGTTCCCTATCGGGCACATGGACTATGTAGGTTACCTAGCGGGCACTTGGACTATGTAGGTTCCCTATCGGGCACGTGGAGAATGTAGGTTAACTAGGGGGCACTAGGACTATGTAGGTTTCCTAGTGGGCCTTTGGACTACTTAGTTTACCTAGCGGGCATTTGGACTATGTAGGCTCCCTAGGGTCATTTGGACTATATAGATTACCTAGCGGGCACTTAGACTTTGTAGGTTATCTAGCGGGCACTTGAACTATCTACGTTACCTAGCGGGTACTTGGTGTATATAGGTTACCTACCGGGCTGTTGGACTATCTAGGTTACCTAGCGGGCACTGGGACTATGTAGGTTAACTAACGGGCATTTGGACTATGTAGGTTACCTAGCGGGCACTTGGACTATGTAGGTTCCCTATCGGGCATTTGGACTATGTAGGTTACCTAGCGGGCCCTTGGACTATCTAGGTTACCTAGGGGGAACCTGAACTATGTAGGTTAACTAATGGGCACATGGACTATCTAGGTGACCTAGCAGTCACTTGGATTATGTAGGTTAACTAGCGAGCACTTGGACTATCTAGGTTACCTAGCGGGCACTTGGACTATGTACTTTCCCTAGCGGGCACTTGGACTATGTACGTTTCCTAGCGGGTACTTGGACTAGATAGGTTCCCTAGTGGGCACTTGGTCTATCTAGGTTAACTAGCGGGCACTTGGACTATCTAGGTTAACTAGCGAGCACTTGGACTATCTAGGTTAACTAGCGGGCATTTGGACTATTAGGGCCCCTAGCGGACATTTGGACTATATTGGTTACCTAGTGGGCATTTGGACTATGTAGGTTAACGAACGGGCACTTGGACTATGTAGGTAACCTAGTGGTCACTTGAACTGTCTAGGTTACCTAGCGGGCACTTGGACAATGTAGGTTAACTAGCGGGCACTTGGACTATGTACGTTTCCTAGCGGGTACTTGGACTAGATAGGTTCCCTAGCGGGCACTTGGTCTATCTAGGTTAACTAGCGGGCACTTGGACTATCTAGGTTAACTAGCGAGCACTTGGACTATCTAGGTTTAACTAGCGGGCATTTGGACTATTAGGGCCCCTAGCGGGCATTTGGACTATCTAGGTTAACTAGTGAGCACTTGGACTATCTAGGTTAACTAGTGGGCATTTGGATTATTAGGGCCCCTAGCGGGCATTTGGACTATATTGGTTACCTAGCGGGCATTTGGACTATGTAGGTTAACGAACGGGCACTTGGACTATGTAGGTAACCTAGTGGTCACTTGAACTGTCTAGGTTACCTAGCGGGCACTTGGACAATGTAGGTTAACTAGCGGGCCCTTGGACTATGTAGATTAACTAGCGGCACTTGGACTATCTACATTAACTAGCGGGCCCTTGGACTATGTAGATTCCCTTGCGGGCACTTGAACTATATATGTTCCAGAGCGGGCACTTGGACTATGTGGGTTCCCTAGCAGTCACTTGGACTATGTAGGTTCCAGAGCGGGCACTTGGACTATCTAGGTTCCCTAGCGGGCACTTGTACTATGTAGGTTAATTAGCGGACACTTGGACGATCTAGGTTAACTAGCGGGTACTTGGATTATGTAGGTTAACCAGCGGGCCCTTGAACTATGTAGTTTAACTAGCGGCACTTGGACTATCTACATTAACTAGCGGGCACTTGGACTATGTAGGCTAACTAGGGGGGCCTTGGACTATGTAGGTTCCCTAGCGGGCACTTGGACTCTATATGTTCCCTACGGACACTTGAACTATGTAAGTTAACTACCGGGCACTTGGACTATGTAGGTTAATAAAAGGGCCCTTGGACTATCTAGGTTACCGAACGGGCATTTGGTCTATGTAGGTAACCTAGCGGGCACTTGGGGAGTCTAGGTTACCTAGCGGGCACTTGGACTTCTAGGTTAAAGAACGGGCACTTGGACTATGTATGTTGCATAGCGGGCAATTGGACTATCTAGTTAGGTAACGGGCACAAGAACTATCTAGGTTACCTAGCTGGCACTTGAACTATCTACTTTATAGCGGGTTCTTGGAGTATGTAGGTTACCTAGCGGGCTGTTGGACTATCTAGTTTAACTAATGGACACTTGGACTATGTAGGTTCCCTAGCGGGCCCTTGGACTATGTAAATTCCCTAGCGGGCACTTGGACTATGTGGGTTTCATGGCGGGCATTTGGACTATCTAGGTTACCTAACGGGCACTTGGACTATGTAGGTTCCCTAGCGGGCACTTGGATTATGTAGGTTCCCTATCGGGCACTTGGACAATATAGGTTACCTAGCGGGCACTTGGACTATGAAGGTTCCCTATCGGGCACTTGGAGAATGTAGGTTAACTAGGGTGCACTAGGACTATGTAGGTTTCCTAGCGGGCCCTTGGACTACCTAGGTTACCTAGCGGGCATTTGGACTATGTAGGCTCCCTAGTGGTCACTTGGACTATATAGATTACCTAGCGGGCACTTAGACTTTGTAGGTTACCTAGCAGGCAATTGAACTATCTACTTTACCTAGCGGGTACTTGGAGTATGTAGGTTACCTACCGGGCTGTTGGACTTTCTAGGTTACCTAGCGGGCACTGGGACTATCTAGGTTAACTAACGGGCAGTTGGACTATGTAGGTTCCCTAGCGGGCCCTTGGATTATGTAAGTTCCCTAGCGGGCACTTGGACTATGTGGGTTCCCTAGCGGGCATTTGGACTATCTAGGTTACCTATCGGGCACTTGGACAATGTAGGTTCCCTTCGGGCACTTGGATTATGTAGGTTCCCTATCGGGCACCTGGACTATGTAGGTTAACTAGCGGGCATTTGGACTATGTAGGTTCCCTATCGGGCATTTGGACTATGTAGGTTACCTAGCGGGCACTTGGACTATGTAGGTTCCCTATCGGGCATTTGGACTATGTAGGTTACCTAGTGGGCCCTTGGACTATCTAGGTTACCTAGGGGGAACCTGGACTATGTAGGTTAACTAGTGGGCACTTGGACTATCTAGGTTACCTAGCAGGCACTTGGAGTATGTAGGTTAACTAGCGAGCACTTGGACTATCTAGGTTACCTAGCGGGCACTTGGACTATGTACGTTCCCTAGCGGGCACTTGGACTATCTATGTTACCTAGCGGGCACTTGGACTATGTACGTTTCCTAGAGGGTACTTGGACTAGATAGGTTCCCTAGCGGGTGCTTGGTCTATCTAGGTTAACTAGCGGGCACTTGAACTATCTAGGTTAACTAGCGAGCACTTGGAATATCTAGGTTAACGAACGGGCACTTGGACTATGTAGGTAACCTAGCGGACTCTTGGACAGTCTAGGTTACCTAGCGGGCACTTGGACTATATAGGTTAACGAACGGGCACTTGGACAATGTAGGTTACCTAGCGGGCACTTGGACTATGTAGGATCCCTATCAAACATTTGGACTTCTTAGGTTACCTAGCGGGCACTTGGAATTTCTAGGTTAACTAGCGGGCACTTGGACTATCTAGGTCAACTAGCGGGCCCTTGTACTATGTAGGTTAACTAGCGAGCACTTGGACTACGTAGGTTAACTAGCGTGCACTTGGACTATCTAGGTTAACTAGCGGGCACTTGGATGCTCAATGTTAACTAGCGGTCACTTGGACTATCTAGGTTAGCTAACGGGCACTTGGACTAAGTACGTCCCCTAGTGGGCACTTGGACACTCTAGGTTAACTAACGGGCACTAGGACTTTCTAGGTTAACTAGCGGGCACTTGGACTATCTAGCTTACCTAGCTGGCACTAGGACTATGAAGGTTCCCTAGCGGGCACTAGGATTATCTAGGTTACCTAGCGGGCACTTGGACTATGTAGGTCAACTAGCGGGCACTTGGATTATGTAGGTTCCCTATCGGGCCCTTGGACTATGTAGGTTAACTAGAGGGCATTTGGACTATGTAGGTTACCTAGCAGTCACTTGGACTATGTAGGTTTCCTATCGGGCACCTGGACAATGTAGGTTAACTAGGGGGCACTAGGACTATGTAGGTTACCTAGCGGGCCCATAGACTATCTAGGTTACCTAGCGGGCATTTGGATTTTTTAGGCTCCCTAGCGTTTATTTGGACTATATAGATTATTTAGCTGGCACTTAAACTTTGTAGGTTACCTAGCGGGCACTTTGACTATCTAGGTTACCTAGCAGGCACTTGAACTATCTACGTTACCTAGCGGGTACTTGGAGTATGTAGGTTACCTACCGGGCTGTTGGACAATCTAGGTTACCTAGCGGGCACATGCACTATCTAGGTTAACTAACGGGCACTTGGACTATGTAGGTTCCCTATCGGGCATTTGGACTATGTAGGTTACCTAGTGGGCCCTTGGACTATCTAGGTTACCTAGGGGGAACCTGGACTATGTAGGTTAACTAGTGGGCACTTGGACTATCTAGGTTACCTAGCAGGCACTTGGAGTATGTAGGTTAACTAGCGAGCACTTGGACTATCTATGTTACCTAGCGGGCACTTGGCTATGTACGTTCCCTAGCGGGCACTTGGACTATCTATGTTACCTAGCGGGCACTTGGACTATGTACGTTTCCTAGAGGGTACTTGGACTAGATAGGTTCCCTAGCGGGCATATGGTCTATCTAGGTTAACTAACGAGCACTTGGACTATCTAGGTTAACTAGCGAGCAATTGGACTATCTAGGTTAACGAACGGGCAATTGAACTATGTAGGTATCCTAGCGGGCACTTGGACAGTCTAGGTTACCTAGCGGGCACTTGGACTATATAGGTTAACGAACGGGCACTTGGACTATGTAGGTTACCTAGCGAGCACTTGGACTATGTAGGATCCCTATCGGACATTTGGACTTCTTAAGTTACCTAGCGGGCACTTGGAATTTCTAGGTTAACTAGCGGACACTTGGACTATTTAGGTCAACTAGCGGGCCCTTGTACTATGTAGGTTAACTAGCGAGTACTTGGACTATCTAGGTTAACTAGCGGACCTTGGACTACGTAGGTTAACTAGCGTGCACTTGGACTATCTAGGTTAACTAGCAGGCACTTGGATGCTCAATGTTAACTAGTGGTCACTTGGACTATCTAGGTTAGCTAACGGGCACTTGCTAAGTAAATCCCCTAGTGGGCACTTGGACACTCTAGGTTAACTAACGGGCACTAGGACTATCTAGGTTAACTAGCGGGCACTTGGACTATCTAGCTTACCTAGCTGGCACTAGGACTATGAAGGTTCCCTAGCGGGCACTAGGATTATCTAGGTTACCTAGCGGGCACTTGGACTATGTAGGTCAACTAGCGGGCACTTGGATTATGTAGGTTCCCTATCGGGCCCTTGGACTATGTAGGTTAACTAGTGGGCATTTGGACTTTGTATGTTACCTAGAAGGCACTTGGACTATGTAGGTTTCCTATCGGGCACATGGAAAATGTAGGTTAACTAGGGGGCACTAGGACTATGTAGGTTACCTAGCGGGCCCATAGACTATCTAGGTTACCTAGCTGGCATTTGGACTATGTAGGCTCCCTAGCGTTTATTTGGACTATATAGATTATTTAGCGGGCACTTAGACTTTGTAGGTTACCTAGCGGGCACTTTGACTATCTAGGTTACCTAGCAGGCACTTGAACAATCTACGTTACCTAGCGGGTACTTGGAGTATGTAGGTTACCTACCGGGCTGTTGGACAATCTAGGTTACCTAGCGGGCACATGGACTATATAGGTTAACTAACGGGCACTTGGACTATGTAGGTTCCCTAGCGGGCACTTGGATTATGTAGATTCCCTATAGGGCACTAGGACAATGTAGGTTACCTAGCGGGCCCTTGGACTATCTAGGTTACCTAGGGGGAACCTGGACTATGTAGGTTAACTAGTGGGCACTTGGACTATCTACGTTACCTAGCAGGCACTTGGACTATGTACGTTCCCAAGCAGGCCCTTGGACTATCTACGTTACCTAGCGGGCACTTAGACTATGTACGTTACCTAGCGAGCACTTGGAGTATGTACGTTTCCTAGCGGGTACTTGGACTAGATTGGTTCCCTAGTGGGCACTTGGTCTATCTAGGTTAACTAGTGGGCACTTGGACTATCTAGGTTAACTAGCGGACATTTGGACTATTAGGGCCCCTAGCGGGCATTTGGACTATATTGGTTACCTAGCGGGCACTTGGACTATGTAGGTTAACGAAAGGGCACTTGGACTTGTAGGTAACCTAGTGGTCACTTCAAATGTGTAGGTTACCTCACGGGCACTTGGACTATGTAGGTTATCTAGCGGGCACTTGGAGTATCTAGGTTAACTAGCAGGCCCTTGGACGATGTAGGTTAACTAGCGGGCCTTTGGACTATGTAGGTTAACTAGCGGGCCCTTGGACTATGTAGGTGACATAGAGGACACTTGGACGATCTAGGTTAACTAGCGGTACTTGGACTATGTAGATTAACTAGCGGCACTTGGACTATCTACATTAACTCGCGGGCCCTTGGACTATGTAGATTCCCTTGCGGGCACTTGGACTATATATGTTCCAGAGCGGGCACTTGGACTATGTAGGTTCCCTAGCAGTCACTTGGACTATGTAGGTTCCAGAGAGGGCACTTGGACTATCTAGGTTCCCTAGCGGGCACTTGTACTATGTAGGTTAATTAGCGGACACTTGGACGATCTAGGTTAACTAGCGGGTACTTGGATTATGTAGGTTAACCAGCGGGCCCTTGAACTATGTAGATTAACTAGCGGCACTTGGACTATCTACATTAACTAGCGGGCACTTGGACTATGTAGGCTAACTAGGGGGGCCTTGGACTATGTAGGTTCCCTAGCGGGCACTTGGACTCTATATGTTCCCTACTGACACTTGAACTATGTAAGTTAACTACCGAGCACTTGGACTATGTAGGTTAACAAAAGGGCCC
>NW_027457763.1:0-75829 GCF_050624435.1 Tenrec ecaudatus
CTAGGCTTAGGCTAGGGCACCCCTAGGCTTAGGCTAGGGCTCCCCTAGGCTTAGGCTAAGGCTGCGGCTCCCCTTGCCTCAGGCTACTGCACCCCTAGACTCAGGCTTGGGCACCCCTAAGCTTAGGCTAGGGCAATCCTAGGCTTAGGCTAAGGCTAGGGCTCCCCTAGGCTCAGGCTAGTGCAACCCTAGGCTTAGACTAGGGCAGCCCTAGGCTTAGGCTAAGGCTTGGGCTCCCCTAACCTAAGGCTACGGCACCCCTAGGTTCAGGCTAGGGCACTCCGAGGCTTAGGCTAGGGCACACCTAGGCTTAGGAAAAGGCTAGGGCTCCCATATCCTAAGGCTAGGGCACCTCTAGGCTTAGGCTAGGGCACCCCTAGGCTTAGGCTAGGGCACCCCTAGGCTTAAGCTAGGGCTCCCCTATGGTTAGGCTAAGGCTATGGCTCGCCAAGCCTCATATTGCACCCCTAGACTCAGGCTATGGCACCCCTAAGCTTAGGCTAGGGCACCATTAGGCTTAGGCTAGGGCACCCCTAGGCTTAGGCTAGGGCACCCCTAGGTTTAGGCTAAGGCTAGGGCTCCCCTAGCCTAAGGCTAGAGAACCCCTAGGCTTAGGCTAGGGCACCCCTAGGCTTAGGGTAGGCCATCCCTAGGCTTAGGCTAGGGCACCCCTAGGCTTAGGCTAAGGTTAGGGCTAACCTAGGCTTAGGCTAGGGCACCCCTAGGCTTAGGCTAGGGAACCCCTAGACTAAGGCTAGGGCACCCCTATGCTTAGGCTAGGGCACCCCTAGTCTTAGGCTAGGGCACCCCTACACTTAGGCTAAGGCAACGGCTCCCCTAGCCTCAGGCAAGGGCACCCCTAGACTCAGGCTAGGGCACCCGTTAGCTTAGGCTAGGACAATCCTAGGCTTAGGCTAAGTCTAGGGCTCCCCTATCCTCAGGCTATGGCACCCCTAGGCTCAGGCTAGGGCTCCCCTAGCCTAAGGCTAGGGCACCCCAAGGCTTAGGCTAGGGCACCCCTAGTCTTAGGCTAGGGCTCCCCTAGGCTTAGGCTAAGGCTGCGGCTCCCGTTGCCTCAGGCTAGTGCACCCCTAGACTCAGGCTATGGCACGCCTAGGCTTAGGCTAGGGCAATCCTAGGCTAGACTAACGTTAGGCTCCCCTAGTTTCAAGCTAGGGCACCCGTAGGCTCAGGCTAGGGCACCCTTAGACTCAGGCTAGGGCATCCCTAGACTTAGGCTAGGGCACCCCTTGGATTAGGCTAGGGCACCCCTAGGCTTAGGCTAGGGCACGCCTAAGCTTAGGCTAAGGCTAGGCTTCCCTAGCCTAAAGCTAGAGCACCCCTAGGCTTAAGCTAGGGCACCCCTAGGCTTAGGCAAAGGCAGCCCTAGGCTTAGGCTAGGGCACCCGTAGGCTTAGGCTAAGGCTAGGGATCCCCTAGCCAAAGGCTAGAGCACCCCTAGGCTTAAGCTAGGGCACCCCTAGGCTTAGGCTAAGGCTAGGGCTAACCTAGGCTTAGGCTAGGGCACCCCTAGGCTTAGGCTAGGGCACCCATACACTTAGGCTAAGGCAACGACTCCCCTAGCCTCAGGCAAGGGCACCCTTAGACTCAGGCTAGGGCACCCGTTAGCTTAGGCTAGGACAATCCTAGGCTTAGGCTAAGTCTAGGGCTCCCCTATCCTCAGGCTAGGGCACCGCTAGGCTCAGGCTAGGGCACCCCTAGGCTTAGGCTAGGGCACCCCTAGGGTTAGGCTAGGGCTCCCCTAGGCTTAGGCTAATGCTGCGGCTCCCCTTGCCTCAGGCTAGTGCACCCCTAGACTCTGGCTTGGGCACCCCTAAGCTTAGGCTAGGGCAATCCTAGGCTTAGGCTAAGGCTAGGGCTCCCCTAGGCTCAGGCTAGGGCACCCCTAGGCTTAGACTAGGGCACCCCTATGCTTTGGATAAGGCTTGGGCTCCCCTAGCCTAAGCCTACGGCACCCCTAGGCTCAGGCTAGGGCACCCCTAGGCTTAGGCTAGGGCACGCCTAGGCTTAGGCTAAGGCTAGGTTTCCTAGCCTAAGGCTAGAGCACCCCTAGGCTTAGGCTAGGGCACCCCTAGGCTTAGGCAAAGGCACCCCTAGGCTTAGGCTAGGGCACCCCTAGGCTTAGGCAAAGGCACCCCTGGGCTTAGGCTAGGGCACCCCTAGGCTTAGGCTAGGTCACTCCTAGGCTTAGGCTAGGGCACCCCTAGGCTTAGGCTAAGGCTAGGTCACCCCTAATCTTAGGCTAAGGCACCACTAGGCTTAGGCTAAGGCACCCCAAGGCTTACGCTAAGGCACCCCTAGGCTTACGCTAAGGTTAGGGCTCCCCTAGCCTAAGACTAGGGCACCTATAGGCTTAGGCTAGGGCACCCCTAGGCTTTGGCTAGGGCACCCCTAGGCTTAGGCTAAGGCTAGGGCTCTCCTAGCCTAAGGCTAGGGCACCTTTAAGCTTAGGTTAGGGCACCCCTAGGCTTAGGCTAAGACTAGGTCACCCCTAGGCTTAGGCTAAGGCACCACTAGGCTTAGGCTAGGGCACCCCAAGACTTAGGCTAGAGCACCCCTAGGCTGAGGCTAGTGCACCCCTAAGCTGAGGCTAGGGCACCCCTAGGCTTAGGCTAAGGCTAGGGCTCCCCTAGCCTAAGGCTAGGGCCCCCCTAGGCTTAAGCTAGGGCACCTGTAGGCTTAGGCTAAGGCTAGGGCTACCCTAGCCTAAGGCTAGGGCAACTCTAGGCTTAGGCAGGGGCACCCCTAGGCTTAGGCTAAGGCTAGGGCTAACCTAGGCTTAGGCTAGGGCACCCCTAGGCTTAGGCTAGGGAACCCCTAGACTAAGGCTAGGGCACCCCTAGGCTTAGGCTAGGGCACCCCTAGGCTTAGGCTAGGGCAACCCTACACTTACGCTAAGGCCACGGCTCCCCTAGCCTCAGGCAAGGGCACCACTAGACTCAGGCTAGGCCACCCGTTAGCTTAGGCTAGGACAATCCTAGGCTTAGGCTAAGTCTAGGGCTCCCCTATCCTCAGGCTAGGGCACCCCTAGGCTCAAGCTAGGGCTCCCCTAGCCTAAGGTTAGGGCACCCCTAGGCTAAGGCTAGGGCACCCCTAGTCTTAGGCTAGGTCTCCCCTAGGCTTAGGCTAAGGCTGCGGCTCCCCTTGCCTCAGGCTAGTGCACCCCTAGGCTTAGGCTAGGACAATCTTAGGCTAGACTAACGTTAGGGCTCCCCTAGCCTCAGGCTAGGGCACCCGTAGGCTCAGGCTAGGGCACCCTTAGACTCAGGCTAGGGCACCCCTAGACTTAGGCTAGGGCACCCCTAGGATTAGGCTAGGGCACCCCTAGGCTTAGGCTAGGGCACGCCTAGGCTTAGGCTAAGGCTAGGCTCCCCTAGCCTAAGGCTAGAGCACCCCTAGGCTTAGGCTAGGGTACCCCTAGGCTTAGGCAAAGGCACCCCTAGGCTTAGGCTAGGGCACCCCTAGGCTTAGGCAAAGGCACCCCTAGGCTTAGGCTAGGGCACCCCTAGGCTTAGGCTAGGGCATCCCTAGGCTTAGGCTAGGGCACACCAAGACTTAGGCTGGGGCACACCTAGGCTTAGGCTAAGGCTAGGGATCCCCTAGCCTAAGGCTAGTGCACCCCTATTCTTAGGCTAGGGCACCCCTAGGCTTAGGCTAGGGCACCCCTAGGCTTTGGCTAGGAAACCCCTAGGCTTAGGATAGGGAACATCTAAGCTTAGGCTAGGGCACCCCTAGGCTTAGGCTAGGGCACCCCTAGGCTTAGGCTAAGGCTAGGGCTCCCCTAGCCTAAGGCTAGGGCACCCCTAGGCTTAGGCTAGGGCACCCCTAGGCTTAGACTAGGGTACCCCTAGGCTTAAGCTAGGGCACCCCTAGGCTTAGGCTAAGGCTAGGGATCCCCTAGCCTAAGGATTGGGCACTCCTAGGCTTAGGCTAGGGCACCCGTAGGCTTAGGCTAAGGCTAGGGATCCCCTAGCCTAAGGCTAGAGCACACCTAGGCTTAGGCTAGGGCACCCCTAGGCTAAGGGTAGGCCATCCCTAGGCTTAGGCTAGGGCACCCCTAGGCTTAGGCTAAGGCTAGGGCTAACCTAGGCTTAGGCTAGGGCACCCCTAGGCTTAGGCTAGGGAACCCCTACACTAAGGCTAGGGCACCCCTAGGCTTAGGCTAGGGCACCCCTAGGCTTAGGCTAGGGCACCCCTAGGCTTAGGCTAGGGCACCCCTAGGCTTAGGCTAGGGCACCCCTACACTTAGGCTAAGGCAACGACTCCCCTAGCCTCAGGCAAGGTCACCCTTAGACTCATGCTAGGGCACCCGTTAGCTTAGGCTAGGACAATCCTAGGCTTAGGCTAAGTCTAGGGCTCCCTTATCCTCAGGCTAGGGTTCCCCTAGCCTAAGGCTAGGGCACCCCTAGGCTTAGGCTAGGGCACCCCTAGGCTTAGGCTAGGGCTCCCCTAGCCTTAGGCTAAGGCTGCGGCTCCCCTTGCCTCAGGCTACTGCACCCCTAGACTCAGGCTTGGGCACCCCTAAGCTTAGGCTAGGGCAATCCTAGGCTTAGGCTAAGGCTAGGGCTCCCCTAGGCTCAGGCTAGTGCAACCCTAGGCTTAGACTAGGGCACCCCTAGGCTTAGGCTAAGGCTTGGGCTCCCCTAACCTAAGGCTACGGCACCCCTAGGTTCAGGCTAGGGCACTCCGAGGCTTAGGCTAGGGCACACCTAGGCTTAGGAAAAGGCTAGGGCTCCCATATCCTAAGGCTAGGGCACCTCTAGGCTTAGGCTAGGGCACCCCTAGGCTTAGGCTAGGGCACCCCTAGGCTTAAGCTAGGGCTCCCCTATGGTTAGGCTAAGGCTACGGCTCGCCAAGCCTCATATTGCACCCCTAGACTCAGGCTATGGCACCCCTAAGCTTAGGCTAGGGCACCATTAGGCTTAGGCTAGGGCACCCCTAGGCTTAGGCTAGGGCACCCCTAGGTTTAGGCTAAGGCTAGGGCTCCCCTAGCCTAAGGCTAGAGAACCCCTAGGCTTAGGCTAGGGCACCCCTAGGCTTAGGGTAGGCCATCCCTAGGCTTAGGCTAGGGCACCCCTAGGCTTAGGCTAAGGTTAGGGCTAACCTAGGCTTAGGCTAGGGCACCCCTAAGCTTAGGCTAGGGAACCCCTAGACTAAGGCTAGGGCACCCCTATGCTTAGGCTAGGGCACCCCTAGTCTTAGGCTAGGGCACCCCTACACTTAGGCTAAGGCAACGGCTCCCCTAGCCTCAGGCAAGGGCACCCCTAGACTCAGGCTAGGGCACCCGTTAGCTTAGGCTAGGACAATCCTAGGCTTAGGCTAAGTCTAGGGCTCCCCTATCCTCAGGCTATGGCACCCCTAGGCTCAGGCTAGGGCTCCCCTAGCCTAAGGCTAGGGCACCCCAAGGCTTAGGCTAGGGCACCCCTAGTCTTAGGCTAGGGCTCCCCTAGGCTTAGGCTAAGGCTGCGGCTCCCGTTGCCTCAGGCTAGTGCACCCCTAGACTCAGGCTATGGCACGCCTAGGCTTAGGCTAGGGCAATCCTAGGCTAGACTAACGTTAGGCTCCCCTAGTTTCAAGCTAGGGCACCCGTAGGCTCAGGCTAGGGCACCCTTAGACTCAGGCTAGGGCATCCCTAGGCTTAGGCTAGGGCACCCCTTGGATTAGGCTAGGGCACCCCTAGGCTTAGGCTAGGGCACGCCTAAGCTTAGGCTAAGGCTAGGCTTCCCTAGCCTAAAGCTAGAGCACCCCTAGGCTTAAGCTAGGGCACCCCTAGGCTTAGGCAAAGGCAGCCCTAGGCTTAGGCTAGGGCACCCGTAGGCTTAGGCTAAGGCTAGGGATCCCCTAGCCAAAGGCTAGAGCACCCCTAGGCTTAAGCTAGGGCACCCCTAGGCTTAGGCTAAGGCTAGGGCTAACCTAGGCTTAGGCTAGGGCACCCCTAGGCTTAGGCTAGGGCACCCATACACTTAGGCTAAGGCAACGACTCCCCTAGCCTCAGGCAAGGGCACCCTTAGACTCAGGCTAGGGCACCCGTTAGCTTAGGCTAGGACAATCCTAGGCTTAGGCTAAGTCTAGGGCTCCCCTATCCTCAGGCTAGGGCACCGCTAGGCTCAGGCTAGGGCACCCCTAGGCTTAGGCTAGGGCACCCCTAGGCTTAGGCTAGGGCTCCCCTAGGCTTAGGCTAATGCTGCGGCTCCCCTTGCCTCAGGCTAGTGCACCCCTAGACTCTGGCTTGGGCACCCCTAAGCTTAGGCTAGGGCAATCCTAGGCTTAGGCTAAGGCTAGGGCTCCCCTAGGCTCAGGCTAGGGCACCCCTAGGCTTAGACTAGGGCACCCCTAGGCTTTGGATAAGGCTTGGGCTCCCCTAGCCTAAGCCTACGGCACCCCTAGGCTCAGGCTAGGGCACCCCTAGGCTTAGGCTAGGGCACGCCTAGGCTTAGGCTAAGGCTAGGTTTCCTAGCCTAAGGCTAGAGCACCCCTAGGCTTAGGTTAGGGCACCCCTAGGCTTAGGCAAAGGCACCCCTAGGCTTAGGCTAGGGCACCCCTAGGCTTAGGCAAAGGCACCCCTGGGCTTAGGCTAGGGCACCCCTAGGCTTAGGCTAGGTCACTCCTAGGCTTAGGCTAGGGCACCCCTAGGCTTAGGCTAAGGCTAGGTCACCCCTAATCTTAGGCTAAGGCACCACTAGGCTTAGGCTAGGGCACCCCAAGGCTTACGCTAAGGCACCCCTAGGCTTACGCTAAAGTTAGGGCTCCCCTAGCCTAAGACTAGGGCATCTATAGGCTTAGGCTAGGGCACCCCTAGGCTTTGGCTAGGGCACCCCTAGGCTTAGGCTAAGGCTAGGGCTCTCCTAGCCTAAGGCTAGGGCACCCCTAGGCTTAGGTTAGGGCACCCCTAGGCTTCGGCTAGGGCACCCCTAGGCTTAGGCTAGGGCACCCCTAGGCTTAGGCTAAGACTAGGTCACCCCTAGGCTTAGGCTAAGGCACCACTAGGCTTAGGCTAGGGCACCCCTAGACTTAGGCTAGCGCACCCCTAGGCTGAGGCTAGTGCACCCCTAAGCTGAGGTTAGGGCACCCCTAGGCTTAGGCTAAGGCTAGGGCTCCCCTAGCCTAAGGCTAGGGCACCCCTAGGCTTAAGCTAGGGCACCTGTAGGCTTAGGATAAGGCTAGGGCTACCCTAGCCTAAGGCTAGGGCAACTCTAGGCTTAAGCTAGGGCACCCCTAGGCTTAGGCTAAGGCTACGGCTAACCTAGGCTTAGGCTAGGGCACCCCTAGGCTTAGGCTAGGGAACCCCTAGACTAAGGCTAGGGCACCCCTAGGCTTAGGCTAGGGCACCCCTACACTTAGGCTAAGGCCACGACTCCCCTAGCCTCAGGCAAGGGCACCCTTAGACTCAGGCTAGGCCACCCGTTAGCTTAGGCTAGGACAATCCTAGGCTTAGGCTAAGTCTAGGGCTCCCTTATCCTCAGGCTAGGTCTCCCCTTTCCTAAGGCTAGGGCACCCCTAGGCTTAGGCTAAGGCACCCCTAAGCTTATGCTAAGGCTGCGGCTCCCCTTGCCTCAGGCTACTGCACCCCTAGACTCAGGCTTGGGCACCCTTAAGCTTAGGCTAGGGCAATCCTAGGCTTAGGCTACGGCTAGGGCTCCCCTAGGCTCAGGCTAGGGCACCCCTAGGCTTAAGCTAGGGCTCCCCTAGAGTTAGGCTAACGCTACGGCTCCCCAAGCCTCATAGTGCACCCCTAGACTCAGGCAATGGCACCCCTAAGCTTAGGCTAGGGCACAACTAGCCTTAGGTTAGGGCACCGCTAGGCTTAGGCTAGGGCAACCCTAGGCTTAGGCTAAGGCTAGGGCACCCCTAGGCTCAGGCTAGGGCACCCCTAGGCTTAGGCTAAGGCTTGGGCTCCCCTAGCCTAAGGCTACGGCACCCCTAGGCTCAGGCTAGGGCACCTCGAGCCTTAGGCTAGGGCAACCCTTGGCTTAGGCTAGGGCACCCCAAGGCTTAGGCTAAGGCACCCCTAGACTTACGCTAAAGTTAGGGCTCCCCTAGCCTAAGGGTAGGGCACCTCTAGGCTTAGGCTAGGGCACCCCTAGGCTTTGGCTAGGGCACCCCTAGGCTTAGGCTAAGGCTAGGGCTCTCCTAGCCTAAGGCTAGGGCACCCCAAGGCTTAGGCTAGGGCACCCCTAGACTTAGGCTAGGGCACCCCTAGGCTTAGGCTAAGGCTAGGTCACCCCTAGGCTTATGCTAAGGCACCACTAGGCTTAGTCTAGGGCACCCCTAGGCTTAGGCTAGGGCACCCCAAAGCTGAGGCTAGGGCACCCCTAGGCTTAGGCTAAGGCTAGGGATCCCCTAGCCTTAGGCTAGGGCCCACGTAGCCTTAGGCTCGAGCTCCCCTTAGCTTAGGCTAGGGCACCCCTAGGCTTAGGCTAAGGCTAGGGCTCCCCTAGCCTTAGGCTAGGGCTTCCCGAGCCCTAGGCTAGGGCTCCGCTAGCCTTAGGCCAGGGCACCCCTAGGCTTAGGCTAGGGCACCCCTACGCTTAGGTTAGGGCACACCTAGGCTTAGGCTAGGGCACCCCTAGCCTTAGGCTAAGGCTACGGCTCCCCTAGTCTAAGGCTAGGGCACCCCTAGGCTCAGGCTAGGGCACCCCTAGGCTTAGGCTAGGGCACCCCTAGCCTTAGGATAGGGCTCCCCTAGGCTTAGGCTAGGGCTCCCCTAGGCTTAGGCTAAGGCTAGGGCTCCCCTAACCTTAGGCTAGGGCTCCCCTAGGCTTAGGCTAAGGCGAGGGCTCCCCTAGCCTTAGGCAAGGGCTCCCCTAGTCTTACATTAGGCCACCCCAAGACTTGGGCTAAGGCTAGGGCTCCCTTAGCCTTAGGCTAGTGCTCCCCTAGCCTTAGGTTAGGGCACCTTTAGGTTTAGGCTAAGGCTAGGGCTCCCCTAGCCATAGGTTAGGGCTCCACTAGCCTTAGGCTAGGGCACCCATAGGCTTAGGCTAAGGCTAGGTCATCCCTACCCTCAGCCTAGGGCACCCCTAGGGTTAGGCTTGGGCTCCCTTAGCCTTAGGCTCGGGCACCCATACCCTAGGCTAAGGCTAGGGCTCCCCTAGCCTTAGACTAGGGCTCCCCTAGGCTTAGGCTAGGGCACCTCTAGGCTTAGGCTAGGGCACTCCTAAGCTTAGGCTAGGGCACCCCTAGGCTTAAGCTTTGGCACCCCTAGGCTTAGGCTAGGGCACCCCTAGGCTTAGGCTAGGGCACCCCTAGGCTTAATCTAAGGCGACGGCTCCCCTAGCCTTAGGCTAGGGCTCTCTGAGCCCTAGGCTAGTGGTCCCCTAGCCTTAGGCTAGGGCACCCCTAGGCTTAGGCTGAGGCTAGGGCTCCCCTAGCCTTAGGCTAGGGCTTCCCGAGCCCTAGGCTAGGGCTCCGCTAGCCTTAGGCCAGGGCACCCCTTGGCTTAGGCTAGGGCACCTTTAGGCTTAGGCAAAGGCTAGGCTTCCCTTAGCCTTAGGCTAGGGCTCCCCTAGCCTTAGGCTAGGGTACCCATAGGCTTAGGCTAGGGCACCCCAAGGCTTAGGCTTAGGCTAGGGCTCCCCTAACCTTAGGCTTGGGCTCTCCTAGCCTTAGGCTAGGGCACCCCTAGGCTTAGGCAAGGGCTCCCCTAGCCTTAGACTCGGGTTCCCCTAGCCTTAAGCTCGTGCTCCTGTACCTTAGGCTCGGGTACCCCTAGCCTTAGGCTAGGGCACCTCTAAGCTTAGGCTAAGGCTAGGGCTCCCCTAGCATTAGGCTAGGGCTCCCGTAGCCTTAGGTTAGGGCTCCCCTAGCCTTAGGCTAGGGCACCCCTAAGTTTAGGCCAGGGCTCTCCTATCCTTAAGCCAGGGCACCCATAGCCTTAGGCCAGGGCTCCCCTAGCCTTAGGCTAGGGCTCCCCTATCCTTAGGCCAGGGCACCCCTAGGCTTAGGCTAAGGCTAGGGCTCCCCTACCTTTAGGCTAGGGCTCCCCTAGGCCTAGGCTAAGGCTAGGGCTCCCCTACTCTTATCAAGGGCTCCCCTAGCCTTAGGCTAGGGCACCCTTAGGCTTAGGCTAGGGCACCCCTAGACTTAGGCTAAGGCTAGGGCTCCCCTAGGCTTAGGCTAGGGCTCCCCGAGCCATAGGCTAGGGCTCCCCTAGCGTTAGGCTAGGGTACACCTAGGCTTAGGCTAATGCTAGGGCTCCTCTAGCCTTAGGCTACGCTCCCCTAGCTTGGGCTAGGGCACCCATATTCTTAGGCTAAGGCAAGGGCTCCCCTAGCCTTAGGCTAGGGCTCCCCTAGTCTTAGCCTAGGGCATACCTAGGCTTAGGCCAAGGCTAGAGCTCCCCTAGCCTTAGACTAGGGCTTCCCTAGTCTTACGTTAGGGCACCCCAAGGCTTGGGCTAAGGCTAGCGCTCCCCTAGCCTAAAGCTAGGGCTCCCCTAGCCATAGGTTAGGGCACCACCAGGCTTAGGCTAGGGCACCCCTAGGGTTAGGCTAAGGCTAGGGCTCCCCTAGCCTAAGGCTAGGGCACCCCTAGGCTTAGGTTAGGGCACCCCTAGGCTTAGTATAGGGCACCCCTAGTCTTAGGCTAGGGCACCCCTAGGCTTAGGCTAAGGCAAGGGCTCCCCTAGCCTATGGCTAGGGCACCCCTAGGCTTAGCCTAGGGCACCCCTAGGCTTAGGCAAAGGCACCAGTAGGCTTACGCTAGGGGACCCCTATGCTTAGGCTAGGGCACCCCTAGGCTTGAGCTAGGGCACTCGTAGGCTTAGGCTAAGGCTAGGGCTCCACTAGCCTTAGGCTAGGGCACCCCTAGGCTTAGGCTAGGGCACCCCTAGGCTTTGGCTAGTGCACCACTAGGCTTAGGATAGGGAACTTCTAAGATTAGGCTAGGGCATCCTAGGCTTAGGCTAGGGCACCCCTAGGCTTAGGCTAAGGCTAGGGCTCCCCTAGCCTAAGGCTAGGGCACCCCTAGGCTTTGGCTAGGGAACCCCTAGGCTTAGGCTAGAGCACCGCTAGGCTTAAGCTAGGGCACCCCAAGGCCTGGGCTAAGGCTAGGGCTCCCCTAGCCTAAAGCTAGGGCTCCCCTAGCCATAGGTTAGGGCACCCCCAGGCTTAGGCTAGGGCACCCCTAGGGTTAGGCTAAGGCTAGGGCTCCCCTAGCCTAAGGCTAGGGCACCCCTAGGCTTAGGTTAGGGCACCCCTAGGCTTAGTATAGGGCACCCCTAGTCTTAGGCTAGGGCACCCCTAGGCTTAGGCTAAGGCAAGGGCTCCCCTAGCCTATGGCTAGGGCACCCCTTGGCTTAGCCCAGGCACCCCTAGGCTTAGGCAAAGGCACCACTAGGCTTACGCTAGGGGACCCCTATGCTTAGGCTAGGGCACCCCTAGGCTTGAGCTAGGGCACTCGTAGGCTTAGGCTAAGGCTAGGGCTCCACTAGCCTTAGGCTAGGGCACCCCTAGGCTTAGGCTAGGGCACCCCTAGGCTTTGGCTAGTGCACCACTAGGCTTAGGATAGGGAACTTCTAAGATTAGGCTAGGGCATCCTAGGCTTAGGCTAGGGCACCCCTAGGCTTAGGCTAAGGCTAGGGCTCCCCTAGCCTAAGGCTAGGGCACCCCTAGGCTTTGGCTAGGGAACCCCTAGGCTTAGGCTAGAGCACCCCTAGGCTTAAGCTAGGGCACCCCTAGGCTTAGGCTAAGGATAGGGATCCCCTAGCCTAAGGTTAGGGCACTCCTAGGCTAAGGCTAGGGCTCCCCTACCCTAAGGCTAGGGCACCAATAGGCTTTGGCTTGGGCACCCGTAGGCTTAGGCTTGGGCACCCCTAGATTTAGGCTAGGGCACCCCTAGGGTTAGGCTAAGGCTAGGGCTCCCCTAGCCTAAGGCTAGGGCACCCCTAGTCTTAGGTTAGGGCACCACAAGGCTTAGGCTAAGGCACCCCAGGCTTACGCTAAGGTTAGGGCTCCCCTAGCCTAAGGCTAGGGCAGCTCTAGCCTTAGGCTAGGGCACCCCAAGGCTTTGGCTAGGGCACCCCTAGGCTTAGGCTAAGGCTTGGGCTCTCCTAGCCTAAGGCTAGGGCACCCCAAGGCTTAGGCTAGGCCACCCCTAGACTTAGGCTACGGCACCCCTAGGCTTAGGCTAAGGCTAGGTCACCCCTAGGCTTATGTTAAGGCACCAGTAGGCTTAGGCTAGGGCACCCCTAGGCTTAGGCTAGGGCACCCCAAAGCTGAGGCTAGGGCACCCCTAGGCTTAGCCTAAGGCTAGGGATCCCCTAGCCTTAGGATAATGCTCCCCTAGCCTTGGCTAGGGCACCCCTAGGCTTAGGCTAAGGCTAGGGCTCCCCTAGGCTTAATCTAGGGCTCCCGTAGCCTTAGGCTGGAGCTCCACTAGCCTTAGGCTAGGGCACCCCTAGGCTTAGGCTAAGACTAGGGCTCCCCTAGCCTTAGGCTAGGGCTTCCCGAGCCCTAGGCTAGGGCTCCGCTAGCCTTAGGCCAGGGCACCCCTAGGCTTAGGCTAGGGCACCCCTACGCTTAGGTTAGGGCACACCTAGGCTTAGGCTAGGGCACCCCTAGCATTAGGCTAAGGCTACGGCTCCCTTAGCCTAAGGCTAGGGCACCCCTAGGCTCAGGCTAGGGCTCCCCTAGGCTTAGGCTAGGGATCCCCTAGGCTTAGGCTAGGGCTCCCCTAGGCTTAGGCTAAGGCTCGGGCTCCCCTAACCTTAGGCTACGGCTCCCCTAGGCTTAGGCTAAGGCGAGGGCTCCCCTAGCCTTAAGCAAGGTCTCCCCTAGTCTTACGTTTGGCCACCCCAAGGCTTGGGCTAAGGCTAGGGCACCCCTAGCCTTAGGCTAGTGCTCCCCTAGCATTAGGATAGGGCACCTTTAGGCTTAGGCTAAGGCTAGGTCTCCCCTACCCTTAGCCTAGGGCACCCCTAGGGTTAGGCTTGGGCTCCCCTAGCCTTAGGCTCAGGCTCCCCTAGGCTTAGGCTAAGGCTAGGCTTCCCTTAGCCTTAGGCTCGGGCACCCATACCCTAGGCTAAGGCTAGGGCACCCCTAGCCTTAGGATAGGGCTCCCCTAGGCTTAGGCTGGGGCACCCCTAGGCTTAGGCTAGGGCACCCCTAGGCTTAGGCTAGGGCACCCCTAGGCTTAGGCTAGGGCTCTCTGAGCCCTAGGCTAGGGCTCCCCTAGCCTTAGGCTAGGGTACCCCTAGGCTTAGGCTGAGGCTAGGGCTCCCCTAGCCTTAGTCTAGGGCTTCCCGAGCCTTAGGCTAGGGCTCCGCTAGCCTTAGGCCAGGGCACCCCTAGGCTTACACTAGGGCTCCACTAGCCTTAGGTTGGGCACCCCTTGGCTTAAGCTAGGGCACCCCTAGGCTTAGGCTAAGGCTAGGCTTCCCTTAGCCTTAGGCTAGGGCTCCCCTAGCCTTAGGCTAGGGCACCCCTAGGCTTAGGCTTAGGCTAGGGCTCCCCTAACCTTAGGCTTGGGCTCTCCTAGCCTTAGGCTAGGGCACCTCTAGGCTTAGGCTAGGGCTTCCCTAGCCTTAGACTCTGGTTCCCCTAGCCTTAAGCTCGTGCTCCGGTACCTTAGGCTCGGGTACCCCTAGCCTTAGCCTAGGGCACCCCTAAGCTTAGGCTAAGGCTAGGGCTCTCCTAGCCTAAGGCTAGGGCACCCCAAGTCTTAGGCTAGGGCACCCCTAGACTTAGGCTAGGGCACCCCTAGGCTTAGGCTAAGGCTAGGTAACCCCTAGGCTTATGCTAAGGCACCACTAGGCTTAGTCTAGGGCACCCCTAGGCTAAGGCTATGGCACCCCTAGGCTTAGGCTAGGGCACCCCAAAGCTGAGGCTAGGGCACCCCTAGGCTTAGGCGAAGGCTAGGGATCCCCTAGCCTTAGGATAATGCTCCCCTAACCTTGGCTAGGGCACCCCTAGGCTTAGGCTAAGGCTAGGCTTCCCTTAGCCTTAGGCTCGGGCACCCATACCCTAGCCTAAGGCTAGGGCTCCCCTAGCCTTAGGCTAGGGCTCCCCTAGGCTTAGGCTAGGGCACCCCTAGGCTTAGGCTAGGGCACCCCTAGGCTTAGGCTAGGGCACCCCTAGGCTTAGGCTAGGGCACCCCTAGGCTTAGGCTAAGGCGAGGGCTCCCCTAGCCTTAGGCTAGGGCTCTCCGAGCCCTAGGCTAGGGCTCCCCTAGCCTTAGGCTAGGGCACCCCTAGGGTTAGGCTGAGGCTAGGGCTCCCCTAGCCTTAGGCTAGGGCTTCCCGAGCCCTAGGCTAGGGCTCCGCTAGCCTTAGGCCAGGGCACCCCTTGGCTTAGGCTAGGGCACCCCTAAGCTTAGGCTTAGGCTAGGGCTCCCCTAACCTTAGGCTTGGGCTCTCCTAGCCTTAGGCTAGGGCACCCCTAGCCTTAGACTCGGGTTCCCCTAGCCTTAAGCTCGTGCTCCTGTACCTTAGGCTCGGGTACCCCTAGCCTTAGGCTAGGGCACCTCTAAGCTTAGGCTAAGGCTAGGGCTCCCCTAGCATTAGGCTAGGGCTCCCGTAGCCTTAGGTTAGGGCTCCCCTAGCCTTAGGCTAGGGCACCCCTAAGTTTAGGCCAGGGCTCTCCTATCCTTAAGCCAGGGCACCCATAGCCTTAGGCCAGGGCTCCCCTAGCCTTAGGCTACGGCTCCCCTATCCTTAGGCCAGGGCACCCCTAGGCTTAGGCTAAGGCTAGGGCTCCCCTAGCTTTAGGCTAGGGCTCCCCTAGGCCTAGGCTTAGGCTAGGGCACCCCTAGACTTAGGCTAAGGCTAGGGCTCCCCTAGGCTTAGGCTAGGGCTCCCCGAGCCATAGGCTAGGGCTCCCCTAGCGTTAGGCTAGGGCACACCTAGGCTTAGGCTAAGGCTAGGGCTCCTCTAGCCTTAGGCTACGCTCCCCTAGCTTGGGCTAGGGCACCCATAGTCTTAGGCTAAGGCAAGGGCTCCCCTAGCCTTAGGCTAGGGCTCCCCTAGCCTTAGCCTAGGGCACACCTAGGCTTACGCCAAGGCTAGGGCTCCCCTAGCCTTAGACTAGGGCTCCCCTAGTCTTACGTTAGGGCACCCCAAGGCTTGGGCTAAGGCTAGGGCTCCCCTAGCCTAAAGCTAGGGCTCCCCTAACCATAGGTTAGGGCACCCCCAGGCTTAGGTTAGGGCACCCCTAGGGTTAGGCTAAGGCTAGGGCTCCCCTAACCTAAGGCTAGGGCACCCCTAGGCTTAGGTTAGCGCACCCCTAGGCTTAGTATAGGGCACCCCTAGTCTTAGGCTAGGGCACCCCTAGGCTTAGGCTAAGGCAAGGGCTCCCCTAGCCTATGGCTAGGGCACCCCTAGGCTTAGTCTAGGGCACCCCTAGGCTTAGGCAAAGGCACCACTAGGCTTAGGATAGGGAACTTCTAAGATTAGGCTAGGGCATCCTAGGCTTAGGCTAGGGCACCCCTAGGCTTAGGCTAAGGCTAGGGCTCCCCTAGCCTAAGGCTAGGGCACCCCTAGGCTTTGGCTAGGGAACCCCTAGGCTTAGGCTAGGGCACCCCAAGGCTTTGGCTAAGGCACCCCTAGGCTTAGGCTAAGGCTTGGGCTCTCCTAGCCTAAGGCTAGGGCACCCCAAGGCTTAGGCTAGGGCACCCCTAGACTTAGGCTAGGGCACCCCTAGGCTTAGGCTAAGGCTAGGTCACCCCTAGCCTTATGCTAAGGCACCACTAGGCTTAGGCTACGGCACCCCTAGGCTTAGGCTAGGGCCCCCCAAAGCTGAGGCTAGGGCACCCCTAGGCTTAGGCTTAGGCTAGGGCTCCCCTAGGCTTAATCTAGGGCTCCCGTAGCCTTAGGCTGGAGCTCCACTAGCCTTAGGCTAGGGCACCCCTAGGCTTAGGCTAAGGCTAGGGCTCCCCTAGCCTTAGGCTAGGGCTTCCCAAGCCCTAGGCTAGGGCTCCGCTAGCCTTAGGCCAGGGCACCCCTAGGCTTAGGCTAGGGCACCCCTACGCTTAGGTTAGGGCACACCTAGGCTTAGGCTAGGGCACCCCTAGCATTAGGCTAAGGCTACGGCTCCCTTAGCCTAAGGCTAGGGCACCCCTAGGCTCAGGCTAGGGCACCCCTAGGCTTAGGCTAGGGCACCCCTAGCCTTAGGCTAGGGCTCCCCTAGGCTTAGGCTAGGGAACCCCTAGGCTTAGGCTAGGGCTCCCCTAGGCTTAGGCTAAGGCTAGGGCTCCCCTAACCTTAGGCTACGGCTCCCCTAGGCTTAGGCTAAGGCGAGGGCTCCCCTAGCCTTAGGCAAGGGCTCCCCTAGTCTTACGTTTGGCCACCCCAAGGCTTGGGCTAAGGCTAGGGCACCCCTAGCCTTAGGCTAGTGCTCCCCTAGCGTTAGGATAGGGCACCTTTAGGCTTAGGCTAAGGCTAGGTCTCCCCTACCCTTAGCCTAGGGCACCCCTAGGGTTAGGCTTGGGCTCCCCTAGCCTTAGGCTCGGGCTCCCCTAGGCTTAGGCTAAGGCTAGGCTTCCCTTAGCCTTAGGCTCGGGCACCCATACCCTAGGCTTAGGCTAGGGCACCCCTAGGCTTAGGCTAGGGCTCTCCGAGCCCTAGGCTAGGGCTCCCCTAGCCTTAGGCTAGGGCACCCCTAGGCTTAGGCTGAGGCTAGGGCTCCCCTAGCCTTAGGCTAGGGCTTCCCGAGCCTTAGGCTAGGGCTCCGCTAGCCTTAGGCTAGGGCACCCCTAGGCTTAGGCTTAGGCTAGGGCTCCCCTAACCTTAGGCTTGGGCTCTCCTAGCCTTAGGCTAGGGCACCCCTAGGCTTAGGCTAGGGCTCCCCTAGCCTTAGACTCTGGTTCCCCTAGCCTTAAGCTCGTGCTCCCGTACCTTAGGCTCGGGCACCCCTAGCCTTAGGCTAGGGCACCCCTAAGCTTAGGCTAAGGCTAGGGCTCTCCTAGCCTAAGGCTAGGGCACCCCAAGGCTTAGGCTAGGGCACCCCTAGACTTAGGCTAGGGCACCCCTAGGCTTAGGCTAAGGCTAGGTCACCCCTAGGCTTATGCTAAGGCACCACTAGGCTTAGTCTAGGGCACCCCTAGGCTTAGGCTAGGGCACCCCTAGGCTTAGGCTAGGGCACCCCAAAGCTGAGGCTAGGGCACCCCTAGGCTTAGGCTAAGGCTAGGGATCTCCTAGCCTTAGGATAATGCTCCCCTAACCTTGGCTAGGGCACCCCTAGGCTTAGGCTAAGCCTAGGGCTCCCCTAGGCTTAGGCTAGGGCCCACGTAGCCTTAGGGTCGAACTCCCCTAGCCTTAGGCTAGGGCACCCCTAGGCTTAGGCTAATGCTAGGGCTCCGCTAGCCTTAGGCCAGGGCACCCCTAGGTTTAGGCTAGGGCACCCCTACGCTTAGGTTAGGGCACACCTAGGCTTAGGCTAGGGCACCCCTAGCCTTAGGCTAAGGCTACGGCTCCCCTAGTCTAAGGCTAGGGCACCCCTAGGCTCAGGCTAGGGCACCCCTAGGCTTAGGCTAGGGCACTCCTAGCCTTAGGCTAGGGCTCTCCTAGGCATAGGCTAGGGCTCCCCTAGGCTTAGGCTAAGGCTAGGGCTCCCCTAACCTTAGGCTAGGGCTCCCCTAGGCTTAGGCTAAGGCGAGGGCTCCCCTAGCCTTAGGCAAGGGCTCCCCTAGTCTTACGTTAGGCCACCCTAAGGCTTGGGCTAAGGCTAGGGCTCCCCTAGCCTTAGGCTAGTGCTCCCCTAGCCTTAGGTTAGGGCACCTTTAGGCTTAGGCTAAGGCTAGGGCTCCCCTAGCCATAGGTTAGGGCTCCACTAGCCTTAGGTTAGGGCACCCATAGGCTTAGGCTAAGGCTAGGTCACCCCTACCCTTAGCCTAGGGCACCCCTAGGGTTAGGCTTGGGCTCCCCTAGCCTTAGGCTCGGGCTCCCCTAGGCTTAGGCTAAGGCTAGGCTTCCCTTAGCCTTAGGCTCGGACACCCATACCCTAGGCTAAGGCTAGGGCTCCCCTAGCCTTAGGCTAGGGCTCCCCTAGGCTTAGGCTAGGGCACCCCTAGGCTTAGGCTAGGGCACCCCTAGGCTTAGGCTAGGGCACCCCTAGGCTTAGGCTAGGGCACCCCTAGGCTTAGGCTAAGGCGAGGGCTCCCCTAGCCTTAGGCTAGGGCTCTCCGAGCCCTAGGCTAGGGCTCCCCTAGCCTTAGGCTAGGGCACCCCTAGGGTTAGGCTGAGGCTAGGGCTCCCCTAGCCTTAGGCTAGGGCTTCCCGAGACCTAGGCTAGGGCTCCGCTAGCCTTAGGCCAGGGCACCCCTTGGCTTAGGCTAGGGCACCCCTAAGCTTAGGCTAAGGCTAGGGCTCCCCTAGCATTAGGCTAGGGCTCCCGTAGCCTTAGGTTAGGGCTCCCCTAGCCTTAGGCTAGGGCACCCCTAAGTTTAGGCCAGGGCTCTCCTATCCTTAAGCCAGGGCACCCATAGTCTTAGGCCAGGGCTCCCCTAGCCTTAGGCTAGGGCTCCCCTATCCTTAGGCCAGGGCACCCCTAGGATTAGGCTAAGGCTAGGGCTCCCCTAGCTTTAGGCTAGGGCTCCCCTAGGCCTAGGCTAAGGCTAGGGCTCCCCTACTCTTATCTAGGGCTCCCCTAGCCTTAGGCTAGGGCACCCCTAGGCTTAGGCTAGGGCACCCCTAGACTTAGGCTAGGGCACCCCTAGACTTAGGCTAAGGCTAGGGCTCCCCTAGGCTAAGGCTAGGGCTCCTCTAGCCTTAGGCTAGGGCTCCCCTAGCTTGGGCTAGGGCACCCATAGTCTTAGGCTAAGGCAAGGGCTCCCCTAGCCTTAGGCTAGGGCTCACCTAGCCTTATCCTAGGGCACACCTAGGCTTAGGCCAAGGCTAGGGCTCCCCTAGCCTTAGACTAGGGCTCCCCTAGTCTTACGTTAGGGCACCCCAAGGCTTGGGCTAAGGCTAGGGCTCCCCTAGCCTAAGGCTAGGGCTCCCCTAGGGCACCCCTAGGCTTAGGCTAGGGCACCCCTAGGCTTAGGCTAAGGCTAGGGCTCCACTAGCATAAGGCTAGGGCACCCCTAGCCTTAGGATAATGCTCCCCTAGCCTTGGCTAGGGCACCCCTAGGCTTAAGCTAAGGGTAGGGCTCCCCTAGGCTTAGGCTAGGGCTCCCGTAGCCTAGGCTTGAGCTCCCCTAGCCTTAGGCTAGGGCACCCCTAGGCTTAGGCTAAGGCTAGGGATCCCCTAGCCTTAGGATAATGCTCCCCTAACCTTGGCTAGGGCACCCCTAGGCTTAGGCTAAGGCTAGGCTTCCCTTAGCCTTAGGCTCGGGCACCCATACCCTAGGCTAAGGCTAGGGCTCCCCTAGCCTTAGGCTAGGGCTCCCCTAGGCTTAGGCTAGGGCACCCCTAGGCTTAGGCTAGGGCACCCCTAGGCTTAGGCTAGGGCACCCCTAGGCTTAGGCTAGGGCACCCCTAGGCTTAGGCTAAGGCGAGGGCTCCCCTAGCCTTAGGCTAGGGCTCTCCGAGCCCTAGGCTAGGGCTCCCTTAGCCTTAGGCTAGGGCACCCCTAGGGTTAGGCTGAGGCTAGGGCTCCCCTAGCCTTAGGCTAGGGCTTCCCGAGCCCTAGGCTAGGGCTCCGCTAGCCTTAGGCCAGGGCACCCCTTGGCTTAGGCTAGGGCACCCCTAAGCTTAGTCTTAGGCTAGGGCTCCCCTAACCTTAGGCTTGGGCTCTCCTAGCCTTAGGCTAGGGCACCCCTAGCCTTAGATTTGGGTTCCCCTAGCCTTAAGCTCGTGCTCCTGTACCTTAGGCTCGGGTACCCCTAGCCTTAGGCTAGGGCACCTCTAAGCTTAGGCTAAGGCTAGGGCTCCCCTAGCATTAGGCTAGGGCTCCCGTAGCCTTAGGTTAGGGCTCCACTAGCCTTAGGCTAGGGCACCCCTAAGTTTAGGCCAGGGCTCTCCTATCCTTAAGCCAGGGCACCCATAGCCTTAGGCCAGGGCTCCCCTAGCCTTAGGCTACGGCTCCCCTATCCTTAGGCCAGGGCACCCCTAGGCTTAGGCTAAGGCTAGGGCTCCCCTAGCTTTAGGCTAGGGCTCCCCTAGGCCTAGGCTTAGGCTAGGGCACCCCTAGACTTAGGCTAAGGCTAGGGCTCCCCTAGGCTTAGGCTAGGGCTCCCCGAGCCATAGGCTAGGGCTCCCCTAGCGTTAGGCTAGGGCACACCTAGGCTTAGGCTAAGGCTAGGGCTCCTCTAGCCTTAGGCTACGCTCCCCTAGCTTGGGCTAGGGCACCCATAGTCTTAGGCTAAGGCAAGGGCTCCCCTAGCCTTAGGCTAGGGCTCCCCTAGCCTTAGCCTAGGGCACACCTAGGCTTACGCCAAGGCTAGGGCTCCCGTAGCCTTAGACTAGGGCTCCCCTAGTCTTACGTTAGGGCACCCCAAGGCTTGGGCTAAGGCTAGGGCTCCCCTAGCCTAAAGCTAGGGCTCCCCTAACCATAGGTTAGGGCACCCCCAGGCTTAGGTTAGGGCACCCCTAGGGTTAGGCTAAGGCTAGGGCTCCCCTAGCCTAAGGCTAGGGCACCCCTAGGCTTAGGTTAGCGCACCCCTAGGCTTAGTATAGGGCACCCCTAGTCTTAGGCTAGGGCACCCCTAGGCTTAGGCTAAGGCAAGGGCTCCCCTAGCCTATGGCTAGGGCACCCCTAGGCTTAGTCTAGGGCACCCCTAGGCTTAGGCAAAGGCACCACTAGGCTTACGCTAGGGGACCCCTATGCTTAGGCTAGGGCACCCCTAGGCTTGAGCTAGGGCACTCGTAGGCTTAGGCTAAGGCTAGGGCTCCACTAGCCTTAGGCTAGGGCACCCCTAGGCTTAGGCTAGGGCACCCCTAGGCTTTGGCTAGTGCACCACTAGGCTTAGGATAGGGAACTTCTAAGATTAGGCTAGGGCATCCTAGGCTTAGGCTAGGGCACCCCTAGGCTTAGGCTAAGGCTAGGGCTCCCCTAGCCTAAGGCTAGGGCACCCCAAGGCTTTGGCTAGGGCACCCCTAGGCTTAGGCTAAGGCTTGGGCTCTCCTAGCCTAAGGCTAGGGCACCCCAAGGCTTAGGCTATGGCACCCCTAGACTTAGGCTAGGGCACCCCTAGGCTTAGGCTAAGGCTAGGTCACCCCTAGCCTTATGCTAAGGCACCACTAGGCTTAGGCTAGGGCACCCCTAGGCTTAGGCTAGGGCCCCCCAAAGCTGAGGCTAGGGCACCCCTAGGCTTAGGCTTAGGCTAGGGCTCCCCTAGGCTTAATCTAGGGCTCCCGTAGCCTTAGGCTGGAGCTCCACTAGCCTTAGGCTAGGGCACCCCTAGGCTTAGGCTAAGGCTAGGGCTCCCCTAGCCTTAGGCTAGGGCTTCCCAAGCCCTAGGCTAGGGCTCCGCTAGCCTTAGGCCAGGGCACCCCTAGGCTTAGGCTAGGGCACCCCTACGCTTAGGTTAGGGCACACCTAGGCTTAGGCTAGGGCACCCCTAGCATTAGGCTAAGGCTACGGCTCCCTTAGCCTAAGGCTAGGGCACCCCTAGGCTCAGGCTAGGGCACCCCTAGGCTTAGGCTAGGGCACCCCTAGCCTTAGGCTAGGGCTCCCCTAGGCTTAGGCTAGGGAACCCCTAGGCTTAGGCTAGGGCTCCCCTAGGCTTAGGCTAAGGCTAGGGCTCCCCTAACCTTAGGCTACGGCTCCCCTAGGCTTAGGCTAAGGCGAGGGCTCCCCTAGCCTTAGGCAAGGGCTCCCCTAGTCTTACGTTTGGCCACCCCAAGGCTTGGGCTAAGGCTAGGGCACCCCTAGCCTTAGGCTAGTGCTCCCCTAGCGTTAGGATAGGGCACCTTTAGGCTTAGGCTAAGGCTAGGTCTCCCCTACCCTTAGCCTAGGGCACCCCTAGGGTTAGGCTTGGGCTCCCCTAGCCTTAGGCTCGGGCTCCCCTAGGCTTAGGCTAAGGCTAGGCTTCCCTTAGCCTTAGGCTCGGGCACCCATACCCTAGGCTTAGGCTAGGGCACCCCTAGGCTTAGGCTAGGGCTCTCCGAGCCCTAGGCTAGGGCTCCCCTAGCCTTAGGCTAGGGCACCCCTAGGCTTAGGCTGAGGCTAGGGCTCCCCTAGCCTTAGGCTAGGGCTTCCCGAGCCTTAGGCTAGGGCTCCGCTAGCCTTAGGCTAGGGCACCCCTAGGCTTAGGCTTAGGCTAGGGCTCCCCTAACCTTAGGCTTGGGCTCTCCTAGCCTTAGGCTAGGGCACCCCTAGGCTTAGGCTAGGGCTCCCCTAGCCTTAGACTCTGGTTCCCCTAGCCTTAAGCTCGTGCTCCCGTACCTTAGGCTCGGGCACCCCTAGCCTTAGGCTAGGGCACCCCTAAGCTTAGGCTAAGGCTAGGGCTCTCCTAGCCTAAGGCTAGGGCACCCCAAGGCTTAGGCTAGGGCACCCCTAGACTTAGGCTAGGGCACCCCTAGGCTTAGGCTAAGGCTAGGTCACCCCTAGGCTTATGCTAAGGCACCACTAGGCTTAGTCTAGGGCACCCCTAGGCTTAGGCTAGGGCACCCCTAGGCTTAGGCTAGGGCACCCCAAAGCTGAGGCTAGGGCACCCCTAGGCTTAGGCTAAGGCTAGGGATCTCCTAGCCTTAGGATAATGCTCCCCTAACCTTGGCTAGGGCACCCCTAGGCTTAGGCTAAGCCTAGGGCTCCCCTAGGCTTAGGCTAGGGCCCACGTAGCCTTAGGGTCGAACTCCCCTAGCCTTAGGCTAGGGCACCCCTAGGCTTAGGCTAATGCTAGGGCTCCGCTAGCCTTAGGCCAGGGCACCCCTAGGTTTAGGCTAGGGCACCCCTACGCTTAGGTTAGGGCACACCTAGGCTTAGGCTAGGGCACCCCTAGCCTTAGGCTAAGGCTACGGCTCCCCTAGTCTAAGGCTAGGGCACCCCTAGGCTCAGGCTAGGGCACCCCTAGGCTTAGGCTAGGGCACTCCTAGCCTTAGGCTAGGGCTCTCCTAGGCATAGGCTAGGGCTCCCCTAGGCTTAGGCTAAGGCTAGGGCTCCCCTAACCTTAGGCTAGGGCTCCCCTAGGCTTAGGCTAAGGCGAGGGCTCCCCTAGCCTTAGGCAAGGGCTCCCCTAGTCTTACGTTAGGCCACCCTAAGGCTTGGGCTAAGGCTAGGGCTCCCCTAGCCTTAGGCTAGTGCTCCCCTAGCCTTAGGTTAGGGCACCTTTAGGCTTAGGCTAAGGCTAGGGCTCCCCTAGCCATAGGTTAGGGCTCCACTAGCCTTAGGTTAGGGCACCCATAGGCTTAGGCTAAGGCTAGGTCACCCCTACCCTTAGCCTAGGGCACCCCTAGGGTTAGGCTTGGGCTCCCCTAGCCTTAGGCTCGGGCTCCCCTAGGCTTAGGCTAAGGCTAGGCTTCCCTTAGCCTTAGGCTCGGACACCCATACCCTAGGCTAAGGCTAGGGCTCCCCTAGCCTTAGGCTAGGGCTCCCCTAGGCTTAGGCTAGGGCACCCCTAGGCTTAGGCTAGGGCACCCCTAGGCTTAGGCTAGGGCACCCCTAGGCTTAGGCTAGGGCACCCCTAGGCTTAGGCTAAGGCGAGGGCTCCCCTAGCCTTAGGCTAGGGCTCTCCGAGCCCTAGGCTAGGGCTCCCCTAGCCTTAGGCTAGGGCACCCCTAGGGTTAGGCTGAGGCTAGGGCTCCCCTAGCCTTAGGCTAGGGCTTCCCGAGACCTAGGCTAGGGCTCCGCTAGCCTTAGGCCAGGGCACCCCTTGGCTTAGGCTAGGGCACCCCTAAGCTTAGGCTAAGGCTAGGGCTCCCCTAGCATTAGGCTAGGGCTCCCGTAGCCTTAGGTTAGGGCTCCCCTAGCCTTAGGCTAGGGCACCCCTAAGTTTAGGCCAGGGCTCTCCTATCCTTAAGCCAGGGCACCCATAGTCTTAGGCCAGGGCTCCCCTAGCCTTAGGCTAGGGCTCCCCTATCCTTAGGCCAGGGCACCCCTAGGATTAGGCTAAGGCTAGGGCTCCCCTAGCTTTAGGCTAGGGCTCCCCTAGGCCTAGGCTAAGGCTAGGGCTCCCCTACTCTTATCTAGGGCTCCCCTAGCCTTAGGCTAGGGCACCCCTAGGCTTAGGCTAGGGCACCCCTAGACTTAGGCTAGGGCACCCCTAGACTTAGGCTAAGGCTAGGGCTCCCCTAGGCTAAGGCTAGGGCTCCTCTAGCCTTAGGCTAGGGCTCCCCTAGCTTGGGCTAGGGCACCCATAGTCTTAGGCTAAGGCAAGGGCTCCCCTAGCCTTAGGCTAGGGCTCCCCTAGCCTTAGCCTAGGGCACACCTAGGCTTAGGCCAAGGCTAGGGCTCTCCTAGCCTTAGACTAGGGCTCCCCTAGTCTTACATTAGGGCACCCCTAGGCTTAGGCTAAGGCTAGGGCTCCCCTAGCCTAAGGCTAGGGCACCCTTAGGCTTAGGTTAGGGCACCCCTAGGCTTAGTATAGGGCAACCCTAGTCTTAGGCTAGGGCACCCCTAGGCTTAGGCTAAGGCAAGGGCTCCCCTAGCCTATGGCTAGGGCACCCCTAGGCTTACGCAAAGGCACCACTAGGCTTAGGCTAGGGCATCCCTAGGCTTAAGCAAGGGCACTCGTAGGTTTAGTCTAAGGCTAGGGCTCCACTAGACTTAGGCTAGGGCAACCCTAGGCTTAGGCTAGGGCACCCCTAGGCTTTGGCTAGGGCACCACTAGGCTTAGGATAGGGAACTTCTAAGCTTAGGCTAGGGCATCCTAGGCTTAGGCTAGGGCACCCCTAGGCTTAGGCTAAGGCTAGGGCTCCCCTAGCCTAAGGCTAGGGCACCCCTAGGCTTTGGCTAGGGAACCCCTAGGCTTAGGCTAGAGCACCCCTAGGCTTAAGCTAGGGCACCCCTAGGCTTAGGCTAAGGCTAGGGATCCCCTAGCCTAAGGTTAGGGCACTCCTAGGCTAAGGCTAGGGCTCCCCTACCCTAAGGCTAGGGCACCAATAGGCTTTGGCTTGGGCACCCGTAGGCTTAGGCTAGGGCACCCCTAGATTTAGGCTAGGGCACCCCTAGGGTTAGGCTAAGGCTAGGGCTCCCCTAGCCTAAGGCTAGGGCACCCCTAGTCTTAGGCTAGGGCACCACAAGGCTTAGACTAAGGCACCCCTAGGCTTACGCTAAGGTTAGGGCTCCCCTAGCCTAAGGCTAGGGCACCTCTAGGCTTAGGCTAGGGCACCCCTAGGCTTTGGCTAGGGCACCCCTAGGCTTAGGCTAAGGCTAGGGCTCTCCTAGCCTAAGGCTAGGGCACCCCTAGGCTTAGGCTAAGGCTAGGTCACCCCTAGGCTTATGCTAAGGCACCACTAGGCTTAGGCTAGGGCACCCCTAGGCTTAGGCTAGGGCACCCCAAAGCTGAGGCTAGGGCACCCCTAGGCTTAGGCTAAGGCTAGGGATCCCCTAGACTTAGGATAATGCTCCCCTAGCCTTGGCTAGGGCACCCCTAGGCTTAGGCTAAGGCTAGGGCTCCCCTAGGCTTAATCTAGGGCTCCCGTAGCCTTAGGCGGGAGCTCCACTAGCCTTAGGCTAGGGCACCCCTAGGCTTAGGCTAAGGCTAGGGCTCCCCTAGCCTTAGGCTAGGGCTTCCCGAGCCCTAGGCTAGGGCTCCGCTAGCCTTAGGCCAGGGCACCCCTAGGCTTAGGCTAGGGCACCCCTACGCTTAGGTTAGGGCACACCTAGGCTTAGGCTAGGGCACCCCTAGCATTAGGCTAAGGCTATGGCTCCCTTAGCCTAAGGCTAGGGCACCCCTAGGCTCAGGCTAGGGCACCCCTAGGCTTAGGCTAGGGCACCCCTAGCCTTAAGCTAGGGCTCCCCTAGGCTTAGGCTAGGGCTCCCCTAGGCTTAGGCTAAGGCTAGGGCTCCCCTAACCTTAGGCTACGGCTCCCCTAGGCTTAGGCTAAGGCTAGGGCTACCCTAGCCATAGTTTAGGGCTCCACTAGCCTTAGGCTAGGGCACCCATAGGCTTAGGATAAGGCTAGGTCTCCCCTACCCTTAGCCTAGGGCACCCCTAGGGTTAGGCTTGGGCTCCCCTAGCCTTAGGCTCGGGCTCCCCTAGGCTTAGGCTAAGGCTAGGCTTCCCTTAGCCTTAGGCTCGGGCACCCATACCCTAGGCTAAGGCTAGGGCTCCCCTAGCCTTAGGATAGGGCTCCCCTAGGCTTAGGCTAGGGCACCCCTAGGCTTAGGCTAGGGCACCCCTAGGCTTAGGCTAGGTCACCCCTAGGCTTAGGCTAGGGCTCTCCGAGCCCTAGGCTAGGGCTCCCCTAGCCTTAAGCTAGGGCACCCCTAGGCTTAGGCTGAGGCTAGGGCTCCCCTAGCCTTAGGCTCGGGCTTCCCGAGCCCTAGGCTAGGGCTCCGCTAGCCTTAGGCCAGGGCACCCCTAGGCTTAGGCTAGGGCTCCACTAGCCTTAGGCTAGGGCACCCCTTGGCTTAGGCTAGGGCACCCCTAGGCTTAGGCTAAGGCTAGGCTTCCGTAAGCCTTAGGCTAGGGCACCCCTAGGCTTAGGCTAGGGCACCCCTAGGCTTAGGCTTAGGCTAGGGCTCCCCTAACCTTAGGCTTGGGCTCTCCTAGCCTTAGGCTAGGACACCCCTAGGCTTAGGCTAGGGCTCCCCTAGCCTTAGACTCTGGTTCCCCTAGCCTTAAGCTCGTGCTCCCGTACCTTAGGCTCGGGTACCCCTAGCCTTAGGCTAGGGCACCCCTAGGCTTAGGCTAATGCTAGGGCTCCCTTAGCCTTAGGCTAAGGCTCTCCTAGCCTTAGGCTAGGGCACCCCAAAGTTTAGGCCAGGGCTCTCCTAGCCTTAAGCCAGGGCACCCCTAGTCTTAGGCCAGGGCTCCCCTAGCCTTAGGCTAGGGCTCCCCTATCCTTAGGCCAGGGCACCCCTTGGCTTAAGCTAAGGCTAGGTCTCCCCTAGCTTTAGGCTAGGGCTCCCCTAGCTTGGTCTAGGGCACCCATAGTCTTAGGCTAAGGCAAGGGCTCCCCTAGCCTTAGGCTAGGGCTCACCTAGCCTTATCCTAGGGCACACCTAGGCTTAGGCCAAGGCTAGGGCTCCCCTAGCCTTAGACTAGGGCTCCCCTAGTCTTACGTTAGGGCACCCCAAGGCTTGGGCTAAGGCTAGGGCTCCCCTAGCCTAAGGCTAGGGCTCCACTAGGGCACCCCTAGGCTTAGGCTAGGGCACCTCTAGGCTTAGGCTAAGGCTAGGGCTCCACTAGCATAAGGCTAGGGCACCCCTAGCCTTAGGATAATGCTCCCCTAGCCTTGGCTAGGGCACCCCTAGGCTTAAGCTAAGGTTAGGGCTCCCCTAGGCTTAGGCTAGGGCTCCCGTAGCCTAGGCTCGAGCTCCCCTAGCCTTAGGCTAGGGCACCCCTAGGCTTAGGCTAAGGCTAGGGATCCCCTAGCCTTAGGCTAGGGCTTCCCGAGCCCTAGGCTAGGGCTCCGCTAGCCTTAGGCCAGGGCACCCCTAGGCTTAGGCTAGGGCACCCCTACGCTTAGGTTAGGGCACACCTAGGCTAAGGCTAGGGCACCCCAAGCCTTAGGCTAAGGGTACGGCTCCCCTGCCTAAGGCTAGGGCACCCCTAGGCTCAGGCTAGGTCACCCCTAGGCTTAGGCTAGGGCACCCCTAGCCTTAGGCTAGGGCTCCCCTAGGCTTAGGCTATGTCTCCCCTAGGCTTAGGCTTAGGCTAGGGCTCCCCTAACCTTAGGCTAGGGCTCCCCTAGGCCTCGGCTAAGGCGAGGGCCACCCTATCCTTAGGCAAGGGCTCCCCTAGTCTTACGTTAGGGCACCCCAAGGCTTGGGCTAAGGCTAGGGCTCCCCTAGCCTTAGGCTAGTGCTCCCCTAACCTTAGGTTAGGTCACCTTTAGGCTTAGGCTAAGGCTAGGTCTCCCCTACCCATAGCCTAGGGCACCCCTAGGGTTAGGCTTGGGCTCCCCTAGCCTTAGGATAGGGCTCCCCTAGTCTTAGGCTAGGGCACCCCTAGGATTAGGCTAAGGCTAGGGCTCCCCTAGCCTAAGGCTAGGGCACCCCTAGGCTTAAGCTAGGGCACCCCTAGGCTTAAGCTAGGGCACCCCTAGGCTTAGGCTAGGGCACCCCTTAGCTTAGGCTAGGGCACCCCTAGGCTTAGGCTAAGGCTAGGGGACCCTAGGCTTAGGGTAAACCACCCCTACGCTTAGGCTAGGGCACCCGTAGGTTTAGGCTAGGGCACCCCTAGGCTTAGGCTAAAGCTAGGACTCCCCTAGGCTTAGGCTAGGGCACCCCTAGGCTAAGGCTACGGCACCCCTAGGCTTAGGCTAGGGCTAGGGGACCCCTAGGCTTAGGCTAAGGCACCCCTAGTCTTAGGCTAGGGCACCCCTAGGCTTAGGCTAGGGCAACCCTAGGCTTAGGCTTTGGCAAGGGCATCCCTAGGCTTAGGCTAAGGCTAGGGCTCCCCTAGTCTAAGGCTAGGGCACCCTTAGGCTTAGACTAGGGCACCCCTAGGCTTAGGCTAGGGCTCCCTTAGGCTTAGGCTAGGGCACCACGAGGCTTAGGCTAGGGCACCCCAAGGCCTAGGCTAGGGCATCCCTAGGCTTAGGCTAAGGCTAGGGCTTCCCTAGCCTAAGGCTAGGGCACCCCTAGGCTTAGGTAGGGAACCCCTAAACTTAGGTTAGGGCACCCCTATGCTTAGGCTAGGCACCCCTAGACGTAGGCTAGGGCACCCCTAGGCTTAGGCTGGGGCACCCCTAAGCTTAGGCTAAGGCTAGGGCTCCCCTAGCCTAAGGCTAGGGTACCCCTAGGCTTAGGCTACGGCACCCCTAGACTTAGGCTATGGCACCCCTAGGCTTAGGCTAGGGCACCCCAAGGCTTCGGCTAAGGCGAGGACTCCCCTGGCCTAAGGATAGGGCACCCCTAGGCTTAGGCTAGGGTACCCCTAGGCTTGGACTAAGGCTCGGGATCCACTACCCTAAGGCTAGGGCACCCCTAGGTTTAGATAGGGGACTCCTAGGCTTAGGCTAGGGCACCCTTGGGCTTAGGATAGGGCACCCCTAGGTTTAGGCTAAGGCTAGGGCTCCACTAGACTAAGGCTAGGGCACCCCTAGCCTTAGGCTAGGACACACCTATGCTTAGGCTAGGGCACCCCTAGACTTAGGCTAGGGCACCCCTAGGCTTAGGCTAGGGCACCCCTAGGTTTAGGCTAGGGCGCCCCAAGGCTTAGGCTAAGGCTAGGGCTCCCCTAGACTAAGGCTAGGGCACGCCTAGGCTTAGGCTAGGGCACCCCTAGGCTTAGGCTTGGACGCCCGGAGGCTTAGACTAAGGCAGCCCTAGCGTTAGGCTAGGGCGCCCCAAGGCTTAGGCTAAGGCTAGGGCTCCCCTAGACTAAGGCTAGGGCAACCCTAGGCTTAAGCTAGGGCACACTTAGGCTTAGCCTAGGGCTAGGGCTCCACTAACCTCAGGTTAGGGCACCCCTAGACTCAGGCTAGGGCACCCCTAAGATTAGGCTAGGGCAATCGTAGGCTTAGGCTAAGGCTAGAGCTCCCCTAGCCTCAGACAAGGGCACCCCTTTGCTTAGACTAGGGCACCCCTAGGCTTATGCTAAGGCTAGGGCTCCCCTCGCCTAAGGCTACGGCACCACTAGGCTTAGGCTAGGGTACCCCTAGGCTTAGGCTAGGGCACCCCTAGGCTTAGGCTAGGGCACCCCTAGGCTCAGGCTAGGGCACCCCTAGGCTTAGGCTAGGGCACCCCTAGGCTTAGGCTAGGGCACCCCTAGGCTTAAGCTATGGCAGCCCTAGGCTTAGGCTAAGTCTACGGCTCCCCTAGCCTCAGGCTAGGGCACCCCAAAAACTGGCTATGGCACCCCTAGGCTTAGGCTAGGGCAATCCTAGGCTAGACTAAATCTATGGCTCCCCTAGCCTCAGGCTAGGGTACCCGTAGGCTCAGGCTGGTGCACCCCCATGCTCAGGCAAGGGCACCCCTAGGCTTAGGCTCGGGCACCCCTAGGCTTAGGCTAGGGCACCCCTAAGCTTAGGCTAGGGCACCCTAGGCGTAGGCTAAGGCTAGGGCTCCCCTAGCCTAAGGCTAGGGCACACCTAGGCTTAGGGTAGGGCAACCCTAGGCTTAGGTTCGGGCACCCCTAGGCTTAGGCTAAGGCTAGGGGACCCCTAGGCTTAGTCTAAACCACCCCTACACTTAGGCTAGGCACCCCTAGGTTTAGGCTAGGGCACCCCTAGGCTTAGGCTAAAGCTAGGACTCCCCTAGGCTTAGGCTAGGGCACCCCTAGGCTAAGGCTACGGCACCTCTAGGCTTAGGCTAGGGCTAGGGGACCCCTAGGCTTAGGCTCAGGCACCCCTAGGCTTAGGCTAGGGCATCCCTAGGCTTAGGCTAGGGCACCCCTAGGCTTAGGCTTAGGCAAGGGCACTCCTAGGCTTAGGCTAAGGCTAGGGCTCCCCTAGTCTAAGGCTAGGACACCCTTAGGCTTAGTCTAGGGCACCCCTAGGCTTAGGCTAGGGCTCCCCTAGGCTTAGGCTAGGGCACCCCTAGGCTTAGGCTAGGGCACCCCTAGGCTTAAGATAGGGCCCCCGTAGGCTTAGTCTAAGGCTAGGGCTCCCCTCGCCTAAGGCTAGGGCACCCCTAGACTTTGGCAAGGACATCCCTAGGCTTAGGATCAGGAACTTCTAGGCTTAGGCTAGTGCACCCCATGGCTTAGGCTAATGCACCACTAGGCTTACGCTAAGGTTAGGGCTCCCCTAGCCTAAGGCTAGGGCAGCCCTAGGCTTAGGCTAAGGCTAGGGCTCTCCTAGCCTAAGTCTAGGGTACCCGTAGGCTTAGGCTGGGGCACCCCTAGGCTTAGGCTAGGGCACCCCTAGGCGTAGGCTAGGGCAGCCCTTGGCTTAGGCTAGGGCAGACCTATAATTAGGCTAAGGCTAGGGCTCCCCTAGCCTATGGCAAGGCCACCCCTAGGCTTAGTTTAGGTCACCCCTAGGTTTAGGCTTTGGCTCCCTAGGCTTAGGCTAAGGCTATCGATCCCCTAGCCTAAGGCTAAGGCACCCCTAAGCTTAGGCTAGGGAACCCCTAGTCTTTGGCTAGGGCACGCCTAGGCTTAGGCTAGGGCACCCCTAGGCTTAGTTTAGGGCACCCCTAGGCTTAGGCTAGGGCACCCCTAGGCTTAGGCTAGGGCACCCCAAGGCTTAGGCTAAGGCACCCCTAGGCTTAGGCTAGGGCAGTCTTAGGCTTAGGCTAAGGCTAGGGATCCCCTAGACTAAGGGCTGGGCACCCCTAGGCTTAGGGTAGGGCACCACTAGGCTTAGGTTAGGGCACCCCTAGGCTTAGGCTAGGGCTCGCTAGGCTTAGGCTAGGGCACCCCTAGGCTTAGGCTAAGGCTAGGGCTCCCCTAGCCTAAGGCTAGGGCACCCCTAGGCTTAGGCTAGGGCACCCCTAGCCTAAGGCTAGGGCACCCCTAGGCTTAGGCTAGGGCACCCCTAGGTTTAGGCTAGGGCATCCCTAGGCTTGGGCAAAGGCTAGGGCTCCCATAGCCTAAGGCTAGGGCACCCCTAAGCTCAGGCTAGGGCACCCCTAGGCTTAGGCTAAGGCACCCCTAGGCTTAGGCTAGGGCACCCCTAGGCTTAGGCTAAGTCTACGGCTCCCCTAGCCTCAGGCTAGGGCAGCCCTAGACACTGGCTATCGCACCACTAGGCTTAGGCTAGGGCAATCCTAGGCTAGACTAAATCTAGGGCTCCCCTAGCCTCAGGCTAGGGCACCCGTAGGCTCAGGCTTGTGCCCCCTAGGCTCAGGAAAGGGCACCCCTAGGCTTAGGCTAGGGCACCCCTAGGCTTAGGCTTAGGCAAGGGCACCCCTAGGCTTAGGCTAAGGCTAGGGCTCGCCTGGTCTAAGGCTAGGGCACCCTTAGGCTTAGACTAGGGCACCCCTAGGCTTAGGCTTGGGCTCCGCTAGGCTTAGGCTAGGGCACCCCTAGGCCTAGGCTAGGGCACCCCTAGGCTTAGACTAAGGCTAGGGCTTCCCTAGCCTAAGGCTAGGGCACCCCTAGGCTTAGGTAGGGAACCCCTAAACTTAGGTTAGGGCACCCCTATGCTTAGGCTAGGCACCCCTAGATGTAGGCTAGGGCACCCCTAGGCTTAGGTTAGGCACCCCTAAGCTTAGGCTAAGGCTAGGGCTCCACTTGCCTAAGGCTAGGGTACCCCTAGCCTTAGGCTACGGCACCCCTAGACTTAGGCTAGGGCACCTCTAGGCCTAGGCTATGGCACCCCAAGGCTTCGGCTAAGGCGAGACACTCCCCTAGCCTAAGGATAGGGCACCCCTAGGCTTAGGCTAGGGTACCCCTTTGCTTGGACTAAGGCTCGGGTTACCCTTGCCTAAGGCTAGGGCACCCCTAGGTTTAGGATAAGGCTAGGGCTCCCCTAGCTTAAGACTAGGGCACCCCTAGGCTTAGGCTAGGGCACCCCTAGGCTTAAGATAGGGCACCCGTAGGCTTAGGCTAAGGCTAGGCTCCCCTAGCCTAAGGCTAGGGCACCCCTAGGCTTTGGCAAGGACACCCCTAGGCTTAGGATCAGGAACTTCTAGGCTTAGGCTAGTGCACTCCTAGGCTTAGGCTAGGGCACCCCTAGGATTAGGCTAAGGCTAGGGCTCCCCTAGCCTAAGGCTAGGGCACCCCTAGGCTTAGGCTAGGGCACCCGTAGGCTTAGTTTAGGTCACCCCTAGGCTTAGGCTATGGCACCCCAAGGCTTAGGATAATGCACCCCTAGGCTTACGCTAAGGTTAGAGCTCCCCTAGCCTAAGGATAGGGCAGACCTAGGCTTAGGCTAAGGCTAGGGCTCTCCTAGCCTAAGGCTAGGGTACCCCTAGGCTTAAGATAGGGCACCCCTAAGCTTAGGCTAGGGCACCCCTAGGCGTAGGCTAGGGCAGCCCTAAGCTTAGGCTAGGGCACCCCTAGAATTAGGCTAAGGCTAGGGCTCACCTAGCCTAAGGCAAGGGCACCCCTAGGCTTAGGCTAAGGCACCCCTAGGCTTAGTTAGGGCACCCCTAGGCTTAGGCTAGGCCACCCCTAGGCTTAGGCTAAGGCTAGGGATCCCCTATCCTAAGGGCTGGGTACCCCTAGGCTTAGGCTAGGGCACCCCTAGGCTTAGGCTAGGGCACCCCTTGGCTTAGGCTAGGGCACCCCTAGGCTTAGGCTAGGGCACCCCTAGGCTTAGGCTAGGGCACCCCTAGGCTTAGGCTAGGGCACCCCTAGGCTTTGGCTAAGGCACCCCTAGGCTTAGGCTAGTGCAGCCCTAGGCTTAGGCTAAGGCTAGGGCTCGCCTAGCCTAAGGCTAGGGCACCCCTAGGCTTAGGCTAGAGCACCCGTAGGCTTAGGCAAGGGCACCCTTAGCCTTAGGCTAGGGCACCCCTAGGTTTAGGCTAGGGCACCCCTAGGCTTGGACAAAGGCTAGGGCTCCCATAGCCTAAGGCTAGGGCACCCCTAGGCTCAGGCTAGGGCAACCCTAGGCTTAGGCTAGGGCACCCGTAGGCTTAGGCTAGGACACCCCTAGGCTTAGGCTAAGTCTACGGCTCTCCTAGCCTCAGGCTAGGGCACCCCTAGACACTGGCTATGGCACCCCTAGGCTTAGGCTAGGGCAATCCTAGGCTAGACTAAATCTAGGGCTCCCCTGGCCTCAGGCTAGGGCACCCGTAGGCTAAGGTTGGTGCACCCCCAGGCTCAGGCAAGCGCACCCCTAGGCTTAGGCTATGGCACCCCTAGGCTTAGGCTAGGGCACCCCTAAGCTTAGGCTAGTGCACCCTAGGCGTAGGCTAAGGCTAGGGCTCCCCTAGCCTAAGGCTAGGGCACCCCTAGGCTTAGGGTAGGGCAACCCTAGGCTTAGGCTCGGGCACCCCTAGGCTTACGCTAAGGCTAGGGGACCCCTAGGCTTAGGCTAAACCACCCCTATGCTTAGGCTAGGGCAACCCTAGGTTTAGGCTAGGGCACCCCTAGTCTTAGGCTAAAGCTAGGACTCCCCTAGGCTTAGGCTAGGGCACCCCTAGGCTAAGGCAACGGCACCCCTAGGCTTAGGCTAGGGCTAGGGGACCCCTAGGCTTAGGTTAAGGCACCCAGGGCTTAGGCTAGGGCACCCTAGGCTTAGGCTAGGGCACCCCTAGGCTTAGGCTAGGGCACCCCTAGGCTTAGGCTTAGGCAAGGGCACTCCCAGGCTTAGGCTAATGCTAGGGCTCCCCTAGTCTAAGGCTAGGGCAACCTTAGGCTTAGACTAGGGCACCCCTAGGCTTAGGATAGGGCTCCCCTAGGCTTAGGCTAGGGCACCCCTAGTCTTAGGCTAGGGCACCCCTAGGCCTAGGCTAGGGCACCCCTAGGCTTAGGCTAAGGCTAGGGCTTCCCTAGCCTAAGGCTAGGGCACCCCTAGGCTTAGGTTGGGAACCCCTAAACTTAGGTTAGGGCACCCCTATGCTTAGGCTAGGCACCCCTAGACGTAGGCTAGGGCACCCCTAGGCTTAGGCTGGGGCAACCCTAAGCTTAGGCTAGGGCGAGGAATCCCCTAGCCTAAGGATAATCACCCCTAGGCTTAGGCTAGGGTACCCCGAGGCTTGGACTAAGGCTCGGGTTACCCTAGCCTAAGGCTAGGGCACCCCTAGGTATAGGATAAGGCTAGGGCTCCCCTAGCCTAAGACTAGGGCACCCCTAGGCTTAGGCTAGGGCACCCCTAGGCTTAAGATATGGCACCCGTAGGCTTAGGCTAAGGCTAGGGCTCCCCTAGCCTAAGGCTAGGGCACCCCTAGGCTTTGGGAAGGACACCCCTAGGCTTAGGAACAGGAACTTCTAGGCTTAGTCTAGTGCACCCCTAGGCTTAGTTTAGGGCACCCCTAGGCTTAGTTTAGGGCACCCCTAGGCTTAGGCTAGGGCACCCCTAGGCTTAGGCTAGGGCACCCCTAGGCTTAGGCTAGGGCAGCCATAGGCTTAGGCTAAGGCTAGGGATCCCCTAGCCTAAGGGCTGGGCACCCCTAGGCTTAGGCTAGGTCACCCCTAGGCTTAGGTTAGGGCACCCCTAGGCTTAGGCTAGGGCACCCCTAGGCTTAGGCTAAGGGTAGGGCTACCCTAGCCCAAGGCTAGGGCACCCCTAGGCTTAGGCTAGGGAACCCCTAGCCTAAGGCTAGGGCACCCCTAGGCTTAGGCTAGGGCACCCCTAGGCTTAGGCTAGGGCAGCCCTAGGCTTAGGCTAAGGCTAGGGCTCGCCTAGCCTAAGGCTAGGGCACCCCTAGGCTTAGGCTAGAGCACCCATAGGCTTAGGCAAAGGCACCCTTAGGCTTAGGCTAGGGCACCCCTAGGCTTAGGCTAGGGCACCCCTAGGCTTGGGCAAAGGCTAGGGCTCCCATAGCCTAAGGCGAGGGCACCCCTAGGCTCTGGCTAGGGCACCCCTAAGCTTAGGCTAGGGCACCCCTAGGCTTAGGCTAGGGCACCCCTAGGCTTAGGCTAAGTCTGCGGCTCCCCTAGCCTCAGGCTAGGGCACCCCTAGACACTGGCTATGGCAGCCCTAGGCTTAGGCTAGGGCAATCCTAGGCTAGACTAAATCTAGGGCTCCCCAAGCCTCAGGCTAGGGCACCCGTAGGCTCAGTCTGGTGCACCCCTAGGCTCAGGCATGGGCACACCTAGGCTAAAGCTAGGGCACCCCTAGGCTTAGGCTAGGGCACCCCTAGGCTTAGGTAGGGCAACCCTAGGCTTAGGCTCGGGCACCCCTAGGATTAGGCTAAGGCAAGGGACCCCTAGGCTTAGGCTAAACCACCCCTACGCTTAGGCTAGGGCACCCCTAGGTTTAGGCTAGGGCACCCCTAGGCTTAGGCTAAAGCTAGGACTCCCCTAGGCTTAGGCTAGGGCACCCCTAGGCTAAGGCTACGGCACCCCTAGGCGTAAGCTAGGGCACCCCTAGGATTAGGCTAAGGCTAGGGCTCCCCTAGCCTAGGCAAGGGCACCCCTAGGCTTAGGCTAGGGCACCCCTAGGCTTAGTTTAGGGCACCCCTAGGCTTAGGCTAGGGCACCCCTAGGCTTAGGCTAGGGCACCCCTAGGCTTAGGCTAGGGCACCCCTAGGCTTAGGCTAGGGTACCCCTAGGCTTAGGCTAGGGCAGCCATAGGCTTAGGCTAAGGCTGGGGATCCCCTATCTTAAGGGCTGGGCACCCCTAGGCTTAGGCTAGGGCACCCCTAGGCTTAGGCTAGGGCACCCCTAGGCTTAGGCTAGGGCACCCCTAGCCTAAGGCTAGGGCACCCCTAGGCTTTGGCTAGGGCACCCCTAGGCTTAGGCTAGGGCAGCCCTAGGCTTAGGCTAAGGCTAGGGCTCGCCTAGCCTAAGGCAAGGGCACCCCTAGGCTTAGGCTAGAGCACCCGTAGGCTTAGGCAAGGGCACCCTTAGCCTTAGGCTAGGGCACCCTTAGGCTTAGGCTAGGGCACCCCTAGGCTTGGGCAAAGGCTAGGGCTCCCATAGCCTAAGGCTAAGGCACCCCTAGGCTCAGGCTAGGGCACCCTTAGGCTTAGGCTAGGGCACCCCTAGGCTTAGGCTAACTCTACGGCTCTCCTAGCCTCAGGCTAGGGCACCCCTAGACACTGGCTATGGCACCCCTAGGCTTAGGCTAGGGCAATCCTAGGCTAGACTAAATCTAGGGCTCCCTTGGCCTCAGGCTAGGGCACCCGTAGGCTAAGGCTGGTGCACCCCCAGGCTCAGGCAAGGGCACCCCTAGGCTTAGGCTAGGGCACCCCCAGGCTCAGGCTAGGGCACCCCTATGCTTTGGCTAGTGCACCCCTAGGCTTAGGCTAGGGCAGCCCTAGGCTTAGGCTAAGGCTAGGGCTCGCCTAGCCTAAGGCTAGGGCACCCCTAGGCTTAGGCTAGAGCACCCGTAGGCTTAGGCAAGGGCACCCTTAGCCTTAGGCTAGGGCACCCCTAGGTTTAGGCTAGGGCACCCCTAGGCTTGGACAAAGGCTAGGGCTCCCATAGCCTAAGGCTAGGGCACCCCTAGGCTCAGGCTAGGGCAACCCTAGGCTTAGGCTAGGGCACCCGTAGGTTTAGGCTAGGACACCCCTAGGCTTAGGCTAAGTCTACGGCTCTCCTAGCCTCAGGCTAGGGCACCCCTAGACACTGGCTATGGCACCCCTAGGCTTAGGCTAGGGCAATCCTAGGCTAGACTAAATCTAGGGCTCCCCTGGCCTCAGGCTAGGGCACCCGTAGGCTAAGGCTGGTGCACCCCCAGGCTCAGGCAAGGGCACCCCTAGGCTTAGGCTAGGGCACCCCTAGGCTTAGGCTAGGGCACCCCTAAGCTTAGGCTAGGGCACCCTAGGCGTAGGCTAAGGCTAGGGCTCCCCTAACCTAAGGCTTGGGCACCCCTAGGCTTAGGGTAGGGCAACCCTAGGCTTAGGCTCGGGCACCCCTAGGCTCAGGCTAAGGCTAGGGGACCCCTAGGCTTAGGCTAAACCACCCCTATGCTTAGGCTAAGGCAACCCTAGGTTTAGGCTAGGGCACCCCTAGTCTTAGGATAAAGCTAGGACTCCCCTAGGCTTAGGCTAGGGCACCTCTAGGCTAAGGCAACGGCACCCCTAGGCTTAGGCTAGGACTAGGGGACCCCTAGGCTTAGGTTAAGGCACCCCAGGGCTTAGGCTAGGGCACCCCTAGGCTTAGGCTAGGGCACCCCTAGGCTTAGGCTTAGGCAAGGGCACCCCTAGGCTTAGGCTAAGGCTAGGGCTCCCCTAGTCTAAGGCTAGGGCACCGTTAGGCTTAGACTAGGGCACCCCTAGGCTTAGGCTAGGGCTCCCCTAGGCTTAGGCTAGGGCACCCCTAGGCTTAGGCTATGGCACCCCTAGGCCTAGGCTAGGGCACCCCTAGGCTTAGGCTAAGGCTAGGGCTTCCCTAGCCTAAGGCTAGGGCACCCTAGGCTTAGGTAGGGAACCCCTAAACTTAGGTTAGGGCACCCCTATGCTTAGGCTAGGCACCCGTAGACGTAGGCTAGGGCACCCCTAGGCTTAGGCTGGGGCAACCCTAAGCTTAGGCTAGGGCGAGGAATCCCCTAGCCTAAGGATAGTCACCCCTAGGCTTAGGCTAGGGTACCCCGAGGCTTGGACTAAGGCTCGGGTTACCCTAGCCTAAGGCTAGGGCACCCCTAGGTATAGGATAAGGCTAGGGCTCCCCTAGCCTAAGACTAGGGCACCCCTAGGCTTAGGCTAGGGCACCCCTAGGCTTAAGATATGGCACCCGTAGGCTTAGGCTAAGGCTAGGGCTCCCCTAGCCTAAGGCTAGGGCACCCCTAGGCTTTGTCTAAGGCACCCCTAGGCTTAGGCTAGGGCACCCCAAGGCTTAGGCTAATGCACCCCTAGGCTTAGGTTAAGGCTAGGGCTCTCCTAGCCTAAGGCTAGGGTACCCCTAGGCTTAGGCTAGGGCACCCATAGGCTTAGGCTAGTGCACCCTTTGGCTTAGTGTAGGACAACCCTAGGTTTGGGCTTATGCTAGGGCACCCCTAGGCTTAGTTTAGGGAACCCCTAGGCTTAGGCTAGGGCACCCCTAGGCTTAGGCTAGGGCACCCCTAGGCTTAGACTAGGCCACCCCTAGTCTTAGGTTAGGGCAACTCTAGGCTTAGGCTAGGGCACCCCTAGGCTTAGGATAGGGCACCCCTAAGCTTAGGTAGGGAACGCCTAGGCTTAGGTTAGAGCACCCCTATTCTTAGGCTGAGGCTAGGGCTCCCCTAGCCTTAGGCTAGTGCTTCCCGAGCCCTAGGCTAGGGCTCCCCTATCCTTAGGCCAGGGCACCCCTAGGTTTGGGCTAAGGCTAGGGCTCCCCTAGCTTTAGGCTAGGGCTCCCCTAGGCCTAGCCTAAGGCTAGGGCTCCCCTACTCTTATCTAGGGCTCCCCTAGCCTTAGGCTAGGGCACCCCTAGGCTTAGGCTAGGGCACCCCTAGACTTAGGCTAAGGGTAGGGCTCCCCTAGGCTTAAGCTAGGGCTCCCCGAGCCCTAGGCTAGGGCTCCCCTACAGTTAGGCTAGGGCACACCTAGGCTTAGGCTAAGGCTAGGGCTCCTCTAGCCTTAGGCTAGGGCCCCCCTAGCTTGGGCTAGGGCACCCATAGTCTTAGGCTAAGGCAAGGGCTCCCCTAGCCTTAGGCTACGGCTCCCCTAGCCTTAGCCTAGGGCACACCTAGGCTTAGGCCAAGGCTAGGGCTCCCCTAGCCTTAGACTAGGGCTCCCCTAGTCTTACGTTAGGGCACCCCTAGGCTTAGGCTAAGGCTAGGGCTCCCCTAGCCTAAGGCTAGGGCACCCCTAGGCTTAGGTTAGGGCACGCCTAGGCTTAGTATAGGGCACCCCTAGTCTTAGGCTAGGGCACCCCTAGGCTTAGGCTAAGGCAAGGGCTCCCCTAGCCTATGGCTAGGGCACCCCTAGGCTTAGGCAAAGCCACCACTAGGCTTAGGCTAGGGCATCCCTAGGCTTAAGCACGGGCACTCGTAGGCTTAGGCTAAGGCTAGGGCTCCACTAGCCTTAGGCTAGGGCAACCCTAGGCTTAGGCTAGGTCACCCCTAGGCTTTGGCTAGGGCACCACTAGGCTTAGGATAGGGAACTTCTAAGCTTAGGCTAGGGCATCCTAGGCTTAGGCTAGGGCACCCCTACGCTTAGGCTAAGGCTAGGGCTCCCCTAGCCTATGGCTAGGCCACCCCTAGGCTTTGGCTAGGGAACCCCTAGGCTTAGGCTAGAGCACCCCTAGGCTTAAGCTAGGGCACCCCTAGGCTTAAGCTAAGGCTAGGGATCCCCTAGCCTAAGGTTAGGGCACTCCTAGGCTAAGGCTAGGGCTCCCCTACCCTAAGGCTAGGGCACCTCTAGGCTTAGGCTACGGCACCCCTAGGCTTTGGCTAGGGCACCCCTAGGCTTAGGCTAAGGCTAGGGCTCTCCTAGCCTAAGGCTAGGGCACCCCTAGGCTTATGCTAAGGCACCACTAGGCTTAGGCTAGGGCACCCCTAGGCTTAGGCTAGGGCACCCCAAAGCTGAGGCTAGGGCACCCCTAGGCTTAGGCTAAGGCTAGGGATCCCCTAGCCTTAGGATAATGCTCCCCTAGCCTTGGCTAGGGCACCCCTAGGCTTAGGCTAAGGCTAGGGCTCCCCTAGGCTTAATCTAGGGATCCCGTAGCCTTAGGCTGGAGCTCCACTAGCCTTAGGCTAGGGCACCCCTAGGCTTAGGCTAAGGCTAGGGCTCCCCTAGCCTTAGGCTAGGGCTTCCCGAGCCCTAGGCTAGGGCTCCGCTAGCCTTAGGCCAGGGAACCCCTAGGCTTAGGCTAGGGCACCCCTACGCTTAGGTTCGGGCACACCTAGGCTTAGGCTAGGGCACCCCTAGCAATAGGCTAAGGCTACGGCTCCCTTAGCCTAAGGCTAGGGCACCCCTAGGCTCAGGCTAAGGCACCCCTAGCCTTAGGCTAGGGCTCCCCTAGGCTTAGGCTAAGGCTAGGGCTACCCTAGCCATAGTTTAGGGCTCCACTAGCCTTAGGCTAGGGCACCCATAGGCTTAGGCTAAGGCTAGGTCTCCCCTACCCTTAGCCTAGGGCACCCCTAGGGTTAGGCTTGGGCTCCCCTAGCCTTAGGCTCGGGCTCCACTAAGATTAGGCTAAGGCTAGGCTTCCCTTATCCTTAGGCTCGGGCACCCATACCCTAGGCTAAGGCTAGGGCTCCCCTAGCAATAGGCTAAGGCTACGGCTCCCTTAGCCTAAGGCTAGGGCACCCCTAGGCTCAGGCTAAGGCACCCCTAGCCTTAGGCTAGGGCTCCCCTAGGCTTAGGCTAAGGCTAGGGCACCCCTAACCTTAGGCTACGGCTCCCCTAGGCTTAGGCTAAGGCTAGGGCTACCCTAGCCATAGTTTAGGGCTCCACTAGCCTTAGGCTAGGGCACCCATAGGCTTAGGCTAAGGCTAGGTCTCCCCTACCCTTAGCCTAGGGCACCCCTAGGGTTAGGCTTGGGCTCCCCTAGCCTTAGGCTCGGGCTCCACTAAGATTAGGCTAAGGCTAGGCTTCCCTTATCCTTAGGCTCGGGCACCCATACCCTAGGCTAAGGCTAGGGCTCCCCTAGCCTTAGGATAGGCCTCCCCTAGGCTTAGGCTAGGGCACCCCTAGGCTTAGGCTAGGGCACCCCTAGGCTTAGGTTAGGGCACCCCTAGGCTTAGGCTAGGGCACCCCTAGGCTTAGGCTAGGGCACCCCTAGTCTTAGGCTAGGGCTCTCCGAGCCCTAGGCTAGGGCTCCCCTAGCCTTAGGCTAGGGCACCCTAGGCTAAGGCTGAGGTTAGGGCTCCCCTAGCCTTAGGCTAGGGCTTCCCGAGCCCTAGGCTAGGGGTCCGCTAGCCTTAGGCCAGGGCACCCCTAGGCTTAGGCTAGGGCTCCACTAGCCTTAGGCTAGGGCACCCCTTGGCTTAGGCTAGGGCACCCCTAGGCTTATGCTAATGCTAGGCTTCCCTAAGCCTTAGGCTAGGGCTCCCCTAGCCTTAGGCTAGGGCACCCCTAGGCTTAGGCTTAGGCTAGGGCTCCCCTAACCTTAGGCTTGGGCTCTCCTAGCCTTAGGCTAGGGCACCCCTAGGCTTAGGATAGGGCTCACCTAGTCTTAGACTCTGGTTCCCCTAGCCTTAAGCTCGTGCTCCCGTACCTTAGGCTCGGGTACCCCTAGCCTTAGGCTAGGGCACCCCTAATCTTAGGCTAAGGCTAGGGCTCCCCTACTCTTATCTAGGGCTCCCCTAGCCTTAGGCGAGGGCACCCCTAGGCTTAGGCTAGGGCACCCCTAGGCTTAGGCTAAGGCTAGGGCTCCCGTAGCCTTAGGCTAGGGCTCCCCTAGCCTTAAGCTAGGGCACCCAAAGACTTAGGCTAATGCTAGGGCTCCCTTAGCCTTAGGCTAAGGCTCTCCTAGCCTTAGGCTAGGGCACCCCAAAGTTTAGGCCAGGGCTCTCCTAGCCTTAAGCCAGGGCACCCCTAGTCTTAGGCCAGGGCTACCCTAGCCTTAGGCTAGGGCTCCCCTATCCTTATGCCAGGGCACCCCTTGGCTTAGGGTAAGGCTATGTCTCCCCTAGCTTTAGGCTAGGGCTCCACTAGCTTGGTCTAGGGCACCCATAGTCTTAGGCTAAGGCAAGGGCTCCCCTAGCCTTAGGCTAGGGCTCACCTAGCCTTATCCTAGGGCACACCTAGGCTTAGGCCAAGGCTAGGGCTCCCCTAGCCTTAGACTAGGGCTCCCCTAGTCTTACGTTAGGGCACCCCAAGGCTTGGGCTAAGGCTAGGGCTCCCCTAGCCTAAGGCTAGGGCTCCCCTAGGGCACCCCTAGGCTTAGGCTAGGGCACCCCTAGGCTTAGGCTAAGGCTAGAGCTCCACTAGCCTAAGGCTAGGGCACCCCTAGCCTTAGGATAATGCTCCCCTAGCCTTGGCTAGGGCACCCCTAGGCTTAAGCTAAGGGTTGGGCTCCCCTAGGCTTAGGCTAGGGCTCCCGTAGCCTAGGCTCGAGCTCCCCTAGCCTTAGGCTAGGGCACCCCTAGGCTTAGGCTAGGGCTCCCCTAGCCTTAGGCTAGGGCTTCCTGAGCCCTAGGCTAGGACTCCGCTAGCCTTAGGCCAGGGCACCCCTAGGCTTAGGCTAGGGCACCCCTACGCTTAGGTTAGGGCACACCTAGGCTTAGGCTAGGGCATCCCAAGCCTTAGGCTAAGGCTACGGCTCCACTAGCCTAAGGCTAGGGCACCCCTAGGCTCAGGCTAGGGCACCCCTAGGCTTAGGCTAGGGCACCACTAGCCTTAGGCTAGGGCTCCCCTAGGCTTAGGCTAGGGCTCCCCTAGGATTAGGCTTAGGCTAGGGCTCCCCTAACCTTAGGCTAGGGCTCCCCTAGGCCTCGGCTAAGGCGAGGGCTACCCTATCCTTAGGCAAGGGCTCCCCTAGTCTTACGTTAGGGCACCCCAAGGCTTGGGCTAAGGCTAGGGCTCCCCTAGCCTTAGGCTAGTGCTCCCCTAACCTTAGGTTAGGTCACCTTTAGGCTTAGGCTAAGGCTAGGTCTCCCCTACCCTTAGCCTAGGGCACCCCTAGGGTTAGGCTTGGGCTCCCCTAGCCTTAGGCTCGGGCTCCTCTAGGCTTAGGCTAAGGCTAGCCTTCCCTTAGCCTTAGGCTCGGGCACCCATAGGCCTAGGCTAAGGCTAGGGCTCCCCTAGCCTTAGGATAGGGCTCCCCTAGGCTTAGGCTAGGGCACCCCTAGGCTTAGGCTAAGGCTAGGGCTCCCCTAGCCTAAGGCTAGGGCACCCCTAGGCTTAAGCTAGGGCACCCCTAGGCTTAGGCTAGGGCACCCCTAAGCTTAGGCTAGGGCACCCCTAGGCTTAGGCTAAGGCTAGGGGACCCTAGGCTTAGGGTAAACCACCCCTACGCTTAGGCTAGGGCACCCCTAGGTTTAGGCTAGGGCACCCCTAGGCTTAGGCTAAAGCTAGGACTCCCCTAGGCTTAGGCTAGGGCACCCCTAGGCTAAGGCTACGGCACCCCTAGGCTTAGGAAAGGGCTAGGGGACCCCTAGGCTTAGGCTAAGGCACCCCTAGGCTTAGGCTAGGGCACCCCTAGGCTTAGGCTAGGGCAACCCTAGGCTTAGGCTTAGGCAAGGGCACCCCTAAACTTAGGTTAAGGCTAGGGCTCCCCTAGTCTAAGGCTAGGGCACCCTTAGGCTTAGACTAGGGCACCCCTAGGCTTAGGCTAGGGCTCCCTTAGGCTTAGGCTAGGGCACCCCGAGGCTTAGGCTAGGGCACCCCTAGGCCTAGGCTAGGGCAGCCCTAGGCTTAGGCTAAGGCTAGGGCTTCCCTAGCCTAAGGCTAGGGCACCCCTAGGCTTAGGTAGGGAACCCCTAAACTTAGGTTAGGGCACCCCTATGCTTAGGCTAGGCACCCCTAGACGTAGGCTAGGGCACCCCTAGGCTTAGTCTGGGGCACCCCTAATCTTAGGCTAAGGCTAGGGCTCCCCTAGCCTAAGGCTAGGGTACCCCAAGGCTTAGGCTACGGCACCCCTAGACTTAGGCTATGGCACCCCTAGGCTTAGGCTAGGGCACCCCAAGGCTTCGGCTAAGGCGAGGACTCCCCTAGACTAAGGATAGGGCACCCCTAGGCTTAGGCTAGGGTACCCCTAGGCTTGGACTAAGGCTCGGGATCCACTACCCTAAGGCTAGGGCACCACTAGGTTTAGACTAGGGGACCCCTAGGCTTAGGCTAGGGCACCCCTGGGCTTAGGATAGGGCACCCCTAGGTTTAGGCTTAGGCTAGGGCTCCCCTAGCCTTAGGCTAGGGCTTCCCGAGCCCTAGGCTAGGACTCCGCTAGCCTTAGGCCAGGGCACCCCTAGGCTTAGGCTAGGGCACCCCTAGGCTTAGGCTAGGGCACCCCTAGGCTTAGGCTAGGGCACCCCTAGGTTTAGGCTAGGGCGCCCCAAGGCTTAGGCTAAGGCTAGGGCTCCCCTAGACTAAGGCTAGGGCACGCCTAAGCTTAGGGTAGGGCACTCCTAGGCTTAGGCTAGGACGCCTGGAGGCTTAGGCTAGGGCAGCCCTAGGCTTAGGCTAGGGCACCCCTAGGCTTAGGCTAAGGATAGGGCTCCCCTAGCCTAAGGCTAGGGCTCCCCTAGTGTAAGGCTAGGGCAACCCTAGGCTTAGGCTAGGGCACACCTAGGCTTAGCCTAGGGCTAGGGCTCCACTATCCTCAGGTTAGGGCACCCCTAGACTCAGGCTAGGGCACCCCTAAGCTTAGGCTAGGGCAATCGTAGGCTTAGGCTAAGGCTAGGGCTCCCCTAGCCTCAGACAAGGGCACCCCTTTGCTTAGACTAGGGCACCCCTAGGCTTATGCTAAGGCTAGGGCTCCCCTCGCCTAAGGCTACGGCACACCTAGGCTTAGGCTAGGGTACCCCTAGGCTTAGGCTAGGGCACCCCTAGGCTTAGGCTAGGGCACCCCTAGGCTCAGGCTAGGGCACCCCTAGGCTTAGGCTAGGGCACCCCTAGGCTTAGGCTAGGGCACCCCTAGGCTTAGGCTATGGCAGCCCTAGGCTTAGGCTAAGTCTACGGCTCCCCTAGCCTCAGGCTAGGGCACCCCAAACACTGGCTATGGCACCCCTAGGCTTAGGGTAGGGCAATCCTAGGCTAGACTAAATCTAGGGCTCCCCTAGCCTCAGGCTAGGGTACCCGTAGGCTAAGGCTGGTGCACCCCCAGGCTCAGGCAAGGGCACCCCTAGGCTTAGGCTAGGGCACCCCTAAGCTTAGGCTAGGGCACCCTAGGCGTAGGCTAAGGCTAGGGCTCCCCTAGCCTAAGATAGGGCACCCCTAGGCTTAGGGTAGGGCAACACTAGGCTTAGGTTCGGGCACCCCTAGGCTTAGGCTAAGGCTAGGGGACCCCTAGGCTTAGTCTAAACCACCCCTACGCTTAGGCTAGGGCACCCCTAGGTTTAGGCTAGGGCACCCCTAGGCTTAGGCTAAAGTTAGGACTCCCCTAGGCTTAGGCTAGGGCACCCCTAGGCTAAGGCTACGGCACCTCTAGGCTAAGGCTAGGGCTAGGGGACACCTAGGCTTAGGCTAAGGCACCCCTAGGCTTAGGCTAGGGCACCCCTAGGCTTAGGCTAGGGCACCCCTAAGCTTAGGCTTACGCAAGGGCACCCCTAGGCTTAGGCTAAGGTTAGGGCTCCCCTAGGCTAAGGCTAGGGCACCCTTAGGCTTAGTCTAGGGCACCCCTAGGCTTAGGCTAGGGTTCCCCTAGGCTTAGGCTAGGGCACCCCTAGGCTAAGGCTAGGGCACCCCTAGGCTTAAGATAGGGCACCCGTAGGCTTAGTCTAAGGCTAGGGCTCCCCCCGCCTAAGGCTAGGGCACCCCTAGACTTTGGCAAGGACATCCCTAGGCTTAGGATCAGGAACTTCTAGGCTTAGGCTAGTGCACTCCTAGGCTTATGCTAGGGCACCCCTAGGATTAGGCTAAGGTTAGGGCTCCCCTAGCCTAAGGCTATGGCAGCCCTAGGCTTAGGCTAAGGCTAGGGCTCTCCTAGCCTAAGTCTAGGGAACCCGTAGGCTTAGGCTGGGGCACTCCTCGGCTTAGGCTAGGGCACCCCTAGGCATAGGCTAGGGCAGCCCTTGGCTTAGGCTAGGGCAGCCCTAGGATTAGGCTAAGGCTAGGGCTCCCCTAGCCTAAGGCAAGGCCACCCCTAGGCTTAGTTTAGGTCACCCCTAGGTTTAGGCTTTGGCTCCCCTAGGCTTATGCTAAGGCTAGGGATCCCCTAGCCTAAGGCTAAGGCACCCCTAAGCTTAGGCTAGGGAACCCCTAGACTTTGGCTAGGGCACGCCAAGGCTTAGGCTAGGGCACCCCTAGGCTTAGTTTAGGGCACCCCTAGGCTTAGGCTAGGGCACCCCTAGGCTTAGGCTAGGGCACGCCTAGGCTTAGGCTAGGGCACCCCAAGGCTTAGGCTAGGGCACCCCTAGGCTTAGGCTAGGGCAGCCATAGGCTTAGGCTAAGGCTAGGGATCCCCTAGACTAAGGGCTGGGCACCCCTAGGCTTAAGGTAGGGCACCTCTAGGCTTAGGTTAGGGCACCCCTAGGCTTAGGCTAGGGCTCGCTAGGCTTAGGCTAGGGCACCCCTAGGCTTAGGCTAAAGCTAGGGCTCCCCTAGCCTAAGGCTAGGGCACCCCTAGGCTTAGGCTAGGGCACCCCTAGCCTAAGGCTAGGGCACCCCTAGGCTTAGGCTAGGGCACCCTAGGTTTAGGCTAGGGCACCCTAGGCTTGGGCAAAGGCTAGGGCTCCCATAGCCTAAGGCTAGGGCACCCCTAAGCTCAGGCTCAGGCACCCCTAGGCTTAGGTTAAGGCACCCCTAGGCTTAGGCTAGGGCACCCCTAGGCTTAGGCTAGGGCACCCTAGGTTTAGGCTAGGGCACCCCTAGGCTTGGGCAAAGGCTAGGGCTCCCATAGCCTAAGGCTAGGGCACCCCTAAGCTCAGGCTCGGGCACCCCTAGGCTTAGGTTAAGGCACCCCTAGGCTTAGGCTAGGGCACCCCTAGGCTTAGGCTAAGTCTACGGCTCCCCTAGCCTCAGGCTAGGGCAGCCCTAGACACTGGCTATGGCACCGCTAGGCTTAGGCTAGGGCAATCCTAGGCTAGACTAAATCTAGGGCTCCCCTAGCCTCAGGCTAGGGCACCCGTAGGCTCAGGCTTGTGCACCCCTAGGCTCAGGCAAGGGCACCCCTAGGCTTAGGCTAGGGCACCCCTAGGCTTAGGCTAGGGCACCCCTAAGCTTAGGATAGGGCACCCTATGCGTAGGCTAAGGCTAGGGCTCCCCTAGCCTAAGGCTAGGGCACCACTATGCTTAGGGTAGGGCAACCCTAGGCTTAGGCTCGGACACCCCTAGTCTTAGGCTAAGGCTAGGGGACCCCTAGGCTTAGGCTAAACCACCCCTACGCTTAGGCTAGGGCACCCCTAGGCTTAGGGTAGGGCTAGGGGACCCCTAGGCTTAGGCTAAGGAACCCCTAGGCTTAGGCTAAGGCACCCCTAGGCTTAGGCTCGGGCACCCCTAGGCTTAGGCTTAGGCATGGGCACCCCTAGGCTTAGGCTAAGGCTAGGGCTCCCCTAGTCTAAGGCTAGGGCACCCTTAGGCTTAGACTAGGGCACGCCTAGGCTTAGGCTAGGGCTCCCCTAGGCTTAGGCTAGGGCACCCCTAGGCTTAGGCTAGGGCACCCCTAGGCCTAGGCTAGGGCACCCCTAGGCTTAGACTAAGGCTAGGGCTTCCCTAGCCTAAGGCTAGGGCACCCCTAGGCTTAGGTAGGGAACCCCTAAACTTAGGTTAGGGCACCCCTATGCTTAGGCTAGGCACCCCTAGATGTAGGCTAGGGCACCCCTAGGCTTAGGCTGGGGCACCCCTAAGCTTAGGCTAAGGCTAGGGCTCCACTTGCCTAAGGCTAGGGTACCCCTAGGCTTAGGCTACGGCACCCCTAGACTTAGGCTAGGGCACCCCTAGGCTTAGGCTAGGGCACCCCAAGGCTTCGGCTAAGGCGAGGACTCCCCTAGCCTAAGGATAGGGCACCCCTAGGCTTAGGCTAGGGTACCCCTAGGCTTGGACTAAGGCTCGGGTTACCCTTGCCTAAGGCTAGGGCACCCCTAGGTTTAGGATAAGGCTAGGGCTCCCCTAGCCTAAGACTAGGGCACCCCTAGGCTTAGGCTAGGGCACCCCTAGGCTTAAGATAGGGCATCCGTAGGCTTAGGCTAAGGCTAGGACTCCCCTAGCCTAAGGCTAGGGCACCCCTAGGCTTTGGCAAGGACACCCCTAGGCTTAGGATCAGGAACTTCTAGGCTTAGGCTAGTGCACTCCTAGGCTTAGGCTAGGGCACCCCTAGGATTAGGCTAAGGCTAGGGCTCCCCTAGCCTAAGGCTAGGGCACCCCTAGGCTTAGTCTAGGTCACCCCTAGGCTTAGGCTATGGCACCCCAAGGCTTAGGCTAATGCACCCCTAGGCTTACGCTAAGGTTAGGGCTCCCCTAGCCTAAGGCTAGGGCAGACCTAGGCTTAGGCTAAGGCTAGGGCTCTCCTAGCCTAAGGCTAGGGTACCCCTAGGCTTAGGCTAGGGCACCCCTAAGCTTAGGCTAGGGCACCCCTAGGCGTAGGCTAGGGCAGCCCTAAGCTTAGGCTAGGGCACCCCTAGGATTAGGCTAAGGCTAGGGCTCACCTAGCCTAAGGCAAGGGCACCCCTAGGCTTAGGCTAGGGCACCCCTAGGCTTAGTTTAGGGCAACCCTAGGCTTAGGTAGGGCACCCGTAGGCTTAGGCTAGGACACCCCAAGCTTAGGCTAAGTCTACGGCTCTCCTAGCCTCAGGCTAGGGCACCCCTAGACACTGGCTATGGCACCCCTAGGCTTAGGCTAGGGCAATCCTAGGCTCGACTAAATCTAGGGCTCGCCTGGCCTCAGGCTAGGGCACCCGTAGGCTAAGGCTGGTGCACCCCCAGGCTCAGGCAAGGGCACCCCTAGGCTTTGGCAAGGACACCACTAGGCTTAGGATCAGGAACTTCTAGGCTTAGTCTAGTGCACTCCTAGGCTTAAGTTAGGGCACCCCTAGGATTAGGCTAAGGCTAGGGCTCTCCTAGCCTAAGGCTAGGGTACCCCTAGGCTTAGGCTAGGGCACCCCTAGGCTTAGGCTAATGCACCCCTAGGCGTAGGCAAGCGCAGCCCTAGGCTTAGGCTAGGGCACCCCTAGGATTAGCCTAAGGCTAGGGCTCCCTTAGCCTAAGGCAAGGGCACCCCTAGGATTAGTTTAGGTCACCCCTAGGCTTAGGCTTTGGCTCCCCTAGGCTTAGGCTAAGGCTAGGGATCCCCTAGCCTAAGGCTAAGGCACCCCTAGGCTTAGGCTAGGGCACCCCTAGACTTTGGCTAGGGCACCCCTAGGCTTAGGCTAGGGCACCCCTAGACTTTGGCTAGGGCACCCCTAGGCTTAGGCTAGGGCACCCCTAGACTTAGTTTAGGGCACCCCTAGGCTTAGGCTAGGGCACCCCTAGGCTTAGGCTAGGGCACCCCTAGGCTTAGGCTAGGGTACCCCTAGGCTTAGGCTAGGGCAGCCATAGGCTTAGGCTAAGGCTAGGGATCCCCTATCCTAAGGGCTGGGCACCCCTAGGCTTAGGCTAGGGCACCCCTAGGCTTAGGCTAGGGCACCCCTAGGCTTAGGCTAGGGCACCCCTAGCCTAAGGCTAGGGCACCCCTAGGCTTTGGCTAGGGCACCCCTAGGCTTAGGCTAGGGCAGCCCTAGGCTTAGGCTAAGGCTAGGGCTCGCCTAGCCTAAGGCAAGGGCACCCCTAGGCTTAGGCTAGAGCACCCGTAGGCTTAGGCAAGGGCACCCTTAGCCTTAGGCTAGGGCACCCCTAGGCTTAGGCTAGGGCACCCCTAGGCTTGGGCAATGGCTAGGGCTCCCATAGCCTAAGGCTAAGGCACCCCTAGGCTCAGGCTAGGGCACCCTTAGGCTTAGGCTAGGGCACCCCTAGGCTTAGGCTAAGTCTACGGCTCTCCTAGCCTCAGGCTAGGGCACCCCTAGACACTGGCTATGGCACCCCTAGGCTTAGGCTAGGGCAATCCTAGGCTCGACTAAATCTAGGGCTCCCCTGGCCTCAGGCTAGGGCAACCGTAGGCTAAGGCTGGTGCACCCCCAGTCTCAGGCAAGGGCACCCCTAGGCTTAGGCTAGGGCACCCCTAGGCTTAGGCTAGGGCACCCCAAAGCTTAGGCTAGGGCACCCTAGGCGTAGGCTAAGGCTAGGGCTCCCCTAGCCTAAGGCTAGGGCACCCCTAGGCTTAGGGTAGGGCAACCCTTGGCTTAGGCTCGGGCACCCATAGGCTTAGGCTAAGGCTAGGGGACCCCTAGGGTTAGGCTAAACCACCCCTACGCTTAGGCTAGGGCACCCCTAGATTTAGGCTAGGGCACCCCTAGGCTTAGGCTAAAGCTAGGACTCCCCTAGGCTTAGGATAGGACACCCCTAGGCTAAGGCTACGGCACCCATAGGCTTAGGCTAGGGCTAGGGGACCCCTAGGCTTAGGCTAAGGCACCCCTAGGCTTAGGCTAGGGCACCCCTAGGCTTAGGATAGGGCACCCCTAGGCTTTGGCTAGGGCACCCCTAGGCTTAGGCTAGGGCAGCCCTAGGCTTAGGCTAAGGCTAGGGCTCGCCTAGCCTAAGGCAAGGGCACCCCTAGGCTTAGGCTAGAGCACCCGTAGGCTTAGGCAAGGGCACCCTTAGCCTTAGGCTAGGGCACCCCTAGGCTTAGGCTAGGGCACCCCTAGGCTTGGGTAAAGGCTAGGGCTCCCATAGCCTAAGGCTAAGGCACCCCTAGGCTCAGGCTAGGGCAACCCTAGGCTTAGGCTAGGGCACCCCTAGGCTTAGGCTAAGTCTTCGGCTCTCCTAGCCTCAGGCTAGGGCACCCCTAGACACTGGCTATGGCACCCCTAGGCTTAGCTAGGGCAATCCTAGGCTAGACTAAATCTAGGGCTCCCCTGGCCTCAGGCTAGGGCACCCGTAGGCTAAGGCTGGTGCACCCCCAGGCTCAGGCTAGGGCACCCCTATGCTTTGGCTAGGGCACCCCTAGGCTTAGTCTAGGGCAGCCCTAGGTTTAGGCTAAGGCTAGGGCTCGCCTAGCCTAAGGCTAGGGCACCCCTAGGCTTAGGCTAGAGCACCCGTAGGCTTAGGCAAGGGCACCCTTAGCCTTAGGCTAGGGCACCCCTAGGTTTAGGCTAGGGCACCCCTAGGCTTGGACAAAGGCTATGGCTCCCATAGGCTAAGGCTAGGGCACCCCTAGGCTCAGGCTAGGGCAACCCTAGGCTTAGGCTAGGGCACCCGTAGCTTAGGCTAGGACACCCCTAGGCTTAGGCTAAGTCTACGGCTCTCCTAGCCTCAGGCTAGGGCACCCCTAGACACTGGCTATCGCACCCCTAGGCTTAGGCTAGGGCAATCCTAGGCTAGACTAATTCTAGGGCTCCCCTGGCCTCAGGCTAGGGCACCCGTAGGCTAAGGCTGGTGCACCCCAAGGCTCAGGCTAGGGCACCCTTAGGCTTAGGCTAGGGCACCCCTAAGCTTAGGCTAGGGCACCCTAGGCGTAGGCTAAGGCTAGGGCTCCCCTAGCCTAAGGCTAGGGCACCCCTAGGCTTAGGGTAGGGCAACCCTAGGCTTAGGCTCGGGCACCCCTAGGCTTAGGCTAAGGCTAGGGGACCCCTAGGCTTAGGCTAAACCACCCCTATGCTTAGGCTAGGGCAACCCTAGGTTTAGGCTAGGGCACCCCTAGTCGTAGGCTAAAGCTAGGACTCCCCTAGGCTTAGGCTAGGGCACCCCTAGGCTAAGGCAACGGCACCCCTAGGCTTAGGCTAGGGCTAGGGGACCCCTAGGCTTAGGTTAAGGCACCCCAGGGCTTAGGCTAGGGCACCCCTAGGCTTAGGCTTAGGCAAGGGCACCCCTAGGCTTAGGCTAAGGCTAGGGCTCCCCTAGTCTAAGACTAGGGCACCCTTAGGCTTAGACTAGGGCACACCTAGGCTTAGGCTAGGGCTCCCCTAGGCTTAGGCTAGGGCACCCCTAGGCCTAGGCTAAGGCACACCTAGGCTTAGGCTAAGGCTACGGCTTCCCTAGCCTAAGGCTAGGGCACCCCTAGGCTTAGGTAGGGAACCCCTAAACTTAGGTTAGGGCACCCCTATGCTTAGGCTAGGCATCCCTAGACGTAGGCTAGGGCACCCCTAGGCTTAGGCTGGGGCAACCCTAAGCTTAGGCTTGGGCGAGGAATCCCCTAGCCTAAGGATAGTCACCCCTAGGCTTAGGCTAAGGTACCCCGAGGCTTGGACTAAGGCTCGGGTTACCCTAGCCTAAGGCTAGGGCACCCCTAGGTATAGGATAAGGCTAGGGCTCCCCTAGCCTAAGACTAGGGCACCCCTAGGCTTAGGCTAGGGCACCCCTAGGCTTAAGATATGGCACCCGTAGGCTTAGGCTAAGGCTAGGGCTCCCCTAGCCTAAGGCTAGGGCACCCCTAGGCTTTGGCAAGGACACCCCTAGGCTTAGGATCAGGAACTTCTAGGCTTAGTCTAATGCACTCCTAGGCTTAAGTTAGGGCACCCCTAGGATTAGGCTAAGGTTAGGTCTCCCCTAGCCTAAGGCTAGGGCACCCCTAGGCTTTGTCTAAGGCACCCCTAGGCTTAGGCTAGGGCACCCCGAGGCTTAGGCTAATGCACCCCTAGGCTTAGACTAAGGCTAAGGCTCCCCTAGCCTAAGGCTAGTGTACCCCTAGGCTTAGGCTAGGGCACCCCTAGGCTTAGGCTAGGGTACCCCTAGGCTTAGGCTTTGGCTCCCCTAGGCTTACGCTAAGGCTAGGGATCCCCTAGCCTAAGGCTAAGGCACCCCTAGGCTTATGCTCGGTCACCCCTAGACTTTTGCTAGGGCACCCCTAGGCTTAGGCTAAAGCTAAGGCTCCCCTAGCCTAAGGCTAGGGCACCCATAGGCTTAGGCTGGCGCACCCCTAAGCTTAGGCTAGTGCACCCCTAGGTTTAGGTTTAGGCTAGGGTACCCCTAGGCTTAGTTTAGGGCACCCCTAGGCTTAGGCTAGGGCACCCCTAAGCTTAGGCTAGGGCACCCCGAGGCTTACGCTAGGGCACCCGTAGGCTTAGGCTAGGGCACCCCTAGGCTTAGGCTAAGGCTAAGGCTTCCCTTGCCTAAGGCTTGGGCACCCCTAGGCTTAGGAAAAGACACCTCTAGGCTTAGGCTAGGGCACCCCTAAGCTTAGGTAGGGAACGCCTAGGCTTAGGTTATAGCACCCCTATGCTTAGGCTAGGGCACCCCTAGGCGTAGCCTAGGGCACCCCTAGGCTTAGGCTGGGGCACCCCTAGGCTTAGGCTAAGGCTAGGGCTCCCATAGCCTAAGGCTAGGGCACCCCTAGGCATGGGCTAGGGCACCCCTAGGTTTAGGCTAGGGCGCCCCTAGGCTTAGGCTAAGGCTAGGGCTCCCCTAGCCTAAAGCAAGGGTACCCCTAGGGTTAGGCTAGGGCACCCCTAGGCTTAGGCTAGGGCGCCCCTAGGCTTAGGCTAGGGCAGCCCTAGGCTTTGGCTGGGGCACCCCTAGGCTTAGGCTAGGGCACCACTAGGCTTAGGCTAAGGCTGTGCTCCCCTAGCCTAAGGATAGGGCACCCCTAGGGTTAGGCTAGGGCACCCCTAGTCGTAGGCTAAAGCTAGGACTCCCCTAGGCTTAGGCTAGGGCACCCCTAGGCTAAGGCAACGGCACCCCTAGGCTTAGGCTAGGGCTAGGGGACCCCTAGGCTTAGGTTAAGGCACCCCAGGTCTTAGGCTAGGGCACCCCTAGGCTTAGGCTAGGGCACCCCTAGGATTAGGCTTAGGCAAGGGCACCCCTAGGCTTAGGCTAAGGCTAGGGCTCCCCTAGTCTAAGACTAGGGCACCCTTAGGCTTAGGCTAGGGCACCCCTAGGCTTAGGCTAGGGCTCCCCTAGGCTTAGGCTAGGGCACCCCTAGGCTAAGGCAACGGCACCCCTAGGCTTAGGCTAGGGCTAGGGGACCCCTAGGCTTAGGTTAAGGCACCCCAGGTCTTAGGCTAGGGCACCCCTAGGCTTAGGCTAGGGCACCCCTAGGATTAGGCTTAGGCAAGGGCACCCCTAGGCTTAGGCTAAGGCTAGGGCTCCCCTAGTCTAAGACTAGGGCACCCTTAGGCTTAGGCTAGGGCACCCCTAGGCTTAGGCTAGGGCTCCCCTAGGCTTAGGCTAGGGCACCCCTAGGCTTAGGCTAGGGCACCCCTAGGCCTAGGCTTGGGCACCCCTAGGCTTAAGCTAAGGCTACGGCTTCCCTAGCCTAAGGCTAGGGCACCCCTAGGCTTAGGTAGGGAACCCCTAAACTTAGGTTAGGGCACCCCTATGCTTAGGCTAGGCACCCCTAGACGTAGGCTAGTGCACCCCTAGGCTTAGGCTGGGGCAACCCTAAGCTTAGGCTAGGGCGAGGAATCCCCTAGCCTAAGGATAGTCACCCCTAGACACTGGCTATGGCACCGCTAGGCTTAGGCTAGGGCAATCCTAGGCTAGACTAAATCTAGGGCTCCCCTGGCCTCAGGCTAGGGCACCCGTAGGCTAAGGCTGGTGCACCCCCAGGCTCAGGCAAGGGCACCCCTAGGCTTAGGCTAGGGCACCCCTAGGCTTAGGCTAGGGCACCTCTAAGCTTAGGGTAGGGAACCCTAGGCGTAGGGTAAGGCTAGGGCTCCCCTAGCCTAAGGCTAGGGCACCCCTAGGCTTAGGGTTAAGCAACCCTTGGCTTAGGCACGGGCACCCATAGGCTTAGGCTAAGGCTAGGGGACCCCTAGGCTTAGGCTAAACCACCCCTACGCTTAGGCTAGGGCACCCCTAGGCTTAGGCTAAAGCTAGGACTCCCCTAGGCTTAGGATAGGAAATCCCTAGGCTAAGGCTACGGCACCCCTAGGCTTAGGGTAGGGATAGGGGACCCCTAGGCTTAGGCTAAGGCACCCCTAGGCTTAGGCTAGGGCACCCCTAGGCTTAGGCTAGGGCACCCCTAGGCTTAGGCTTAGGCAAGGGCACCCCTAGGCTTAAGATATGGCACCCGTAGGCTTAGGCTAAGGCTAGGGCTCCCCTAGCCTAAGGCTAGGGCACCCCTAGGCTTTGGCAAGGACACCCCTAGGCTTAGGATCAGGAACTTCTAGGCTTAGTCTAGTGCACTCCTAGGCTTAAGTTAGGGCACCCCTAGGATTAGGCTAAGGTTAGGGCTCCCCTAGCCTAAGGCTAGGGCACCCCTAGGCTTTGTCTAAGGCACCCCTAGGCTTAGGCTAAGGCACCCCGAGGCTTAGGCTAATGCACCCCTAGGCTTACGCTAAGGTTAGGGCTCCCCTAGCCTAAGCCTAAGCAGCCCTAGGCTTAGGTTAAGGCTAGGGCTCTCCTAGCCTAAGGCTAGGGTACCCCTAGGCTTATGCTAGGGCACCCCTAGGCTTAGGCTAATGCACCCCTAGGCGTAGGCAAGGGCAGCCCTAGGCTTAGGCTAGGGCACCCCTAGGATTAGGCTAAGGCTAGGGCTCCCCTAGCCTAAGGCAAGGGCACCCCTAGGCTTAGTTTAGGTCACCCCTAGGCTTAGGCTTTGGCTCCCCTAGGCTTAGGCTAAGGCTAGGGATCCCCTAGCCTAAGGCTAAGGCACCCCTAGGCTTAGGCTAGGGCACCCCTAGACTTTGGCTAGGGCACCCCTAGGCTTAGGCTAGGGCACCCCTAGACTTTGGCTAGGGTACCCCTAGGCTTAGGCTAGGGCACCCCTAAGCTTAGTTTAGGGCAGCCCTAGGCTTAGTTTAGGGCACCCCTAGGTTTAGGCTAGGGCACCCCTAGGCTTAGGCTAGGGCACCCCTAGGCTTAGGCTAGGGCACCCCTAGGCTTAGGCTAGGGCAGCCATAGGCTTAGGCTAAGGCTAGGGATCCCCTAGCCTAAGGGCTGGGCACCCCTAGGCTTAGGTTAGGTCACCCCTAGGCTTAGGTTAGGGCACCCCTAGGCTTAGGCTAGGGCACCCCTAGGCTTAGGCTAAGGCTAGGGCTCCCCTAGCCCAAGGCTAGGGCACCCCTAGGCTTAGGCTAGGGAACCCCTAGCCTAAGGCTAGGGCACCCCTAGGCTTAGGCTAGGGCACCCCTAGGCTTAGGCTAGGGCAGCCCTAGGCTTAGGCTAAGGCTAGGGCTCGCCTAGCCTAAGGCTAGGGCACCCCTAGACACTGGCTATGGCACCCCTAGGCTTAGCTAGGGCAATCCTAGGCTAGACTAAATCTAGGGCTCCCCTGGCCTCAGGCTAGGGCACCCGTAGGCTAAGGCTGGTGCACCCCCAGGCTCAGGCTAGGGCACCCCTATGCTTTGGCTAGGGCACCCCTAGGCTTAGTCTAGGGCAGCCCTAGGTTTAGGCTAAGGCTAGGGCTCGCCTAGCCTAAGGCTAGGGCACCCCTAGGCTTAGGCTAGAGCACCCGTAGGCTTAGGCAAGGGCACCCTTAGCCTTAGGCTAGGGCACCCCTAGGTTTAGGCTAGGGCACCCCTAGGCTTGGACAAAGGCTATGGCTCCCATAGGCTAAGGCTAGGGCACCCCTAGGCTCAGGCTAGGGCAACCCTAGGCTTAGGCTAGGGCACCCGTAGCTTAGGCTAGGACACCCCTAGGCTTAGGCTAAGTCTACGGCTCTCCTAGCCTCAGGCTAGGGCACCCCTAGACACTGGCTATCGCACCCCTAGGCTTAGGCTAGGGCAATCCTAGGCTAGACTAATTCTAGGGCTCCCCTGGCCTCAGGCTAGGGCACCCGTAGGCTAAGGCTGGTGCACCCCAAGGCTCAGGCTAGGGCACCCCTAGGCTTAGGCTAGGGCACCCCTAAGCTTAGGCTAGGGCACCCTAGGCGTAGGCTAAGGCTAGGGCTCCCCTAGCCTAAGGCTAGGGCACCCCTAGGCTTAGGGTAGGGCAACCCTAGGCTTAGGCTCGGGCACCCCTAGGCTTAGGCTAAGGCTAGGGGACCCCTAGGCTTAGGCTAAACCACCCCTATGCTTAGGCTAGGGCAACCCTAGGTTTAGGCTAGGGCACCCCTAGTCGTAGGCTAAAGCTAGGACTCCCCTAGGCTTAGGCTAGGGCACCCCTAGGCTAAGGCAACGGCACCCCTAGGCTTAGGCTAGGGCTAGGGGACCCCTAGGCTTAGGTTAAGGCACCCCAGGGCTTAGGCTAGGGCACCCCTAGGCTTAGGCTTAGGCAAGGGCACCCCTAGGCTTAGGCTAAGGCTAGGGCTCCCCTAGTCTAAGACTAGGGCACCCTTAGGCTTAGACTAGGGCACACCTAGGCTTAGGCTAGGGCTCCCCTAGGCTTAGGCTAGGGCACCCCTAGGCCTAGGCTAAGGCACACCTAGGCTTAGGCTAAGGCTACGGCTTCCCTAGCCTAAGGCTAGGGCACCCCTAGGCTTAGGTAGGGAACCCCTAAACTTAGGTTAGGGCACCCCTATGCTTAGGCTAGGCATCCCTAGACGTAGGCTAGGGCACCCCTAGGCTTAGGCTGGGGCAACCCTAAGCTTAGGCTTGGGCGAGGAATCCCCTAGCCTAAGGATAGTCACCCCTAGGCTTAGGCTAAGGTACCCCGAGGCTTGGACTAAGGCTCGGGTTACCCTAGCCTAAGGCTAGGGCACCCCTAGGTATAGGATAAGGCTAGGGCTCCCCTAGCCTAAGACTAGGGCACCCCTAGGCTTAGGCTAGGGCACCCCTAGGCTTAAGATATGGCACCCGTAGGCTTAGGCTAAGGCTAGGGCTCCCCTAGCCTAAGGCTAGGGCACCCCTAGGCTTTGGCAAGGACACCCCTAGGCTTAGGATCAGGAACTTCTAGGCTTAGTCTAATGCACTCCTAGGCTTAAGTTAGGGCACCCCTAGGATTAGGCTAAGGTTAGGTCTCCCCTAGCCTAAGGCTAGGGCACCCCTAGGCTTTGTCTAAGGCACCCCTAGGCTTAGGCTAGGGCACCCCGAGGCTTAGGCTAATGCACCCCTAGGCTTAGACTAAGGCTAAGGCTCCCCTAGCCTAAGGCTAGTGTACCCCTAGGCTTAGGCTAGGGCACCCCTAGGCTTAGGCTAGGGTACCCCTAGGCTTAGGCTTTGGCTCCCCTAGGCTTACGCTAAGGCTAGGGATCCCCTAGCCTAAGGCTAAGGCACCCCTAGGCTTATGCTCGGTCACCCCTAGACTTTTGCTAGGGCACCCCTAGGCTTAGGCTAAAGCTAAGGCTCCCCTAGCCTAAGGCTAGGGCACCCATAGGCTTAGGCTGGCGCACCCCTAAGCTTAGGCTAGTGCACCCCTAGGTTTAGGTTTAGGCTAGGGTACCCCTAGGCTTAGTTTAGGGCACCCCTAGGCTTAGGCTAGGGCACCCCTAAGCTTAGGCTAGGGCACCCCGAGGCTTACGCTAGGGCACCCGTAGGCTTAGGCTAGGGCACCCCTAGGCTTAGGCTAAGGCTAAGGCTTCCCTTGCCTAAGGCTTGGGCACCCCTAGGCTTAGGAAAAGACACCTCTAGGCTTAGGCTAGGGCACCCCTAAGCTTAGGTAGGGAACGCCTAGGCTTAGGTTATAGCACCCCTATGCTTAGGCTAGGGCACCCCTAGGCGTAGCCTAGGGCACCCCTAGGCTTAGGCTGGGGCACCCCTAGGCTTAGGCTAAGGCTAGGGCTCCCATAGCCTAAGGCTAGGGCACCCCTAGGCATGGGCTAGGGCACCCCTAGGTTTAGGCTAGGGCGCCCCTAGGCTTAGGCTAAGGCTAGGGCTCCCCTAGCCTAAAGCAAGGGTACCCCTAGGGTTAGGCTAGGGCACCCCTAGGCTTAGGCTAGGGCGCCCCTAGGCTTAGGCTAGGGCAGCCCTAGGCTTTGGCTGGGGCACCCCTAGGCTTAGGCTAGGGCACCACTAGGCTTAGGCTAAGGCTGTGCTCCCCTAGCCTAAGGATAGGGCACCCCTAGGGTTAGGCTAGGGCACCCCTAGTCGTAGGCTAAAGCTAGGACTCCCCTAGGCTTAGGCTAGGGCACCCCTAGGCTAAGGCAACGGCACCCCTAGGCTTAGGCTAGGGCTAGGGGACCCCTAGGCTTAGGTTAAGGCACCCCAGGTCTTAGGCTAGGGCACCCCTAGGCTTAGGCTAGGGCACCCCTAGGATTAGGCTTAGGCAAGGGCACCCCTAGGCTTAGGCTAAGGCTAGGGCTCCCCTAGTCTAAGACTAGGGCACCCTTAGGCTTAGGCTAGGGCACCCCTAGGCTTAGGCTAGGGCTCCCCTAGGCTTAGGCTAGGGCACCCCTAGGCTAAGGCAACGGCACCCCTAGGCTTAGGCTAGGGCTAGGGGACCCCTAGGCTTAGGTTAAGGCACCCCAGGTCTTAGGCTAGGGCACCCCTAGGCTTAGGCTAGGGCACCCCTAGGATTAGGCTTAGGCAAGGGCACCCCTAGGCTTAGGCTAAGGCTAGGGCTCCCCTAGTCTAAGACTAGGGCACCCTTAGGCTTAGGCTAGGGCACCCCTAGGCTTAGGCTAGGGCTCCCCTAGGCTTAGGCTAGGGCACCCCTAGGCTTAGGCTAGGGCACCCCTAGGCCTAGGCTTGGGCACCCCTAGGCTTAAGCTAAGGCTACGGCTTCCCTAGCCTAAGGCTAGGGCACCCCTAGGCTTAGGTAGGGAACCCCTAAACTTAGGTTAGGGCACCCCTATGCTTAGGCTAGGCACCCCTAGACGTAGGCTAGTGCACCCCTAGGCTTAGGCTGGGGCAACCCTAAGCTTAGGCTAGGGCGAGGAATCCCCTAGCCTAAGGATAGTCACCCCTAGACACTGGCTATGGCACCGCTAGGCTTAGGCTAGGGCAATCCTAGGCTAGACTAAATCTAGGGCTCCCCTGGCCTCAGGCTAGGGCACCCGTAGGCTAAGGCTGGTGCACCCCCAGGCTCAGGCAAGGGCACCCCTAGGCTTAGGCTAGGGCACCCCTAGGCTTAGGCTAGGGCACCTCTAAGCTTAGGGTAGGGAACCCTAGGCGTAGGGTAAGGCTAGGGCTCCCCTAGCCTAAGGCTAGGGCACCCCTAGGCTTAGGGTTAAGCAACCCTTGGCTTAGGCACGGGCACCCATAGGCTTAGGCTAAGGCTAGGGGACCCCTAGGCTTAGGCTAAACCACCCCTACGCTTAGGCTAGGGCACCCCTAGGCTTAGGCTAAAGCTAGGACTCCCCTAGGCTTAGGATAGGAAATCCCTAGGCTAAGGCTACGGCACCCCTAGGCTTAGGGTAGGGATAGGGGACCCCTAGGCTTAGGCTAAGGCACCCCTAGGCTTAGGCTAGGGCACCCCTAGGCTTAGGCTAGGGCACCCCTAGGCTTAGGCTTAGGCAAGGGCACCCCTAGGCTTAAGATATGGCACCCGTAGGCTTAGGCTAAGGCTAGGGCTCCCCTAGCCTAAGGCTAGGGCACCCCTAGGCTTTGGCAAGGACACCCCTAGGCTTAGGATCAGGAACTTCTAGGCTTAGTCTAGTGCACTCCTAGGCTTAAGTTAGGGCACCCCTAGGATTAGGCTAAGGTTAGGGCTCCCCTAGCCTAAGGCTAGGGCACCCCTAGGCTTTGTCTAAGGCACCCCTAGGCTTAGGCTAAGGCACCCCGAGGCTTAGGCTAATGCACCCCTAGGCTTACGCTAAGGTTAGGGCTCCCCTAGCCTAAGCCTAAGCAGCCCTAGGCTTAGGTTAAGGCTAGGGCTCTCCTAGCCTAAGGCTAGGGTACCCCTAGGCTTATGCTAGGGCACCCCTAGGCTTAGGCTAATGCACCCCTAGGCGTAGGCAAGGGCAGCCCTAGGCTTAGGCTAGGGCACCCCTAGGATTAGGCTAAGGCTAGGGCTCCCCTAGCCTAAGGCAAGGGCACCCCTAGGCTTAGTTTAGGTCACCCCTAGGCTTAGGCTTTGGCTCCCCTAGGCTTAGGCTAAGGCTAGGGATCCCCTAGCCTAAGGCTAAGGCACCCCTAGGCTTAGGCTAGGGCACCCCTAGACTTTGGCTAGGGCACCCCTAGGCTTAGGCTAGGGCACCCCTAGACTTTGGCTAGGGTACCCCTAGGCTTAGGCTAGGGCACCCCTAAGCTTAGTTTAGGGCAGCCCTAGGCTTAGTTTAGGGCACCCCTAGGTTTAGGCTAGGGCACCCCTAGGCTTAGGCTAGGGCACCCCTAGGCTTAGGCTAGGGCACCCCTAGGCTTAGGCTAGGGCAGCCATAGGCTTAGGCTAAGGCTAGGGATCCCCTAGCCTAAGGGCTGGGCAATCCTAGGCTTAGGTTAGGTCACCCCTAGGCTTAGGTTAGGGCACCCCTAGGCTTAGGCTAGGGCACCCCTAGGCTTAGGCTAAGGCTAGGGCTCCCCTAGCCCAAGGCTAGGGCACCCCTAGGCTTAGGCTAGGGAACCCCTAGCCTAAGGCTAGGGCACCCCTAGGCTTAGGCTAGGGCACCCCTAGGCTTAGGCTAGGGCAGCCCTAGGCTTAGGCTAAGGCTAGGGCTCGCCTAGCCTAAGGCTAGGGCACCCCTAGGCTTAGGCTAGAGCACCCATAGGCTTAGGCAAGGGCACCCTTAGCCTTAGGCTAGGGCACCCCTAGGCTTAGGCTAGGGCACCCCTAGGCTTGGGCAAAGGCTAGGGCTCCCATAGCCAAAGACTAGGGCACCCCTAGACACTGGCTATGGCAGCCCTAAGCTTAGGCTAGGGCAATCCTAGGCTAGACTAAATCTAGGGCTCCCCTAGCCTCAGGCTAGGGCACCCGTAGGCTCAGTCTGGTGCACCCCTAGGCTCAGGCATGGGCACCCCTAGGCTTAAGCTAGGGCACCCCTAGGCTTAGGCTAGGGCACCCCTAGGCTTAGGGTAGGGCAACCCTAGGCTTAGGCTCGGGCACCCCTAGGCTTAGGCTAAGGCAAGGGACCCCTAGGCTTAGGCAAAACCACCCCTACGCTTAGGCTATGGCACCCCTAGGTTTAGGCTAGGGCACCCCTAGGCTTAGGCTAAAGCTAGGACTCCCCTAGGCTTAGGCTAGGGCACGCCTAGGCTAAGGCTACGGCACCCCTAGGCTTAGGCTAGGGTTAGGGGACCCCTAGGCTTAGGCTAAGGCACCCCTAGGCTTAGGCTAGGGCACCCCTAGGCTTAGGCTATGGCACCCCTAGGCGTAGGCTAGGGCAGCCCTAGGCTTAGGCTAGGGCACCCCTAGGATTAGGCTAAGGCTAGGGCTCCCCTAGCCTAAGGCAAGGGCACCCCTAGGCTTAGGCTAGGGCACCCCTAGGTTTAGTTTAGGGCACCCCTAGGCTTAGGCTAGGGCACCCCTAGGCTTAGGCTAGGGTACCCCTAGGCTTAGGCTAGGGCAGCCACAGGCTTAGGCTAAGGCTAGGGATCCCCTATCCTAAGGGCTGGGCACCCCTTGGCTTAGGGTAGGGCATCCCTAGGCTTAGGCTAGGGCACCCCTAGGCTTAGGCTAGGGCACCCCTAGCCTAAGGCTAGGGCACCCCTAGGCTTTGGCTAGGGCACCCCTAGGCTTAGGCTAGGGCAGCCCTAGGCTTAGGCTAAGGCTAGGGCTCGCCTAGCCTAAGGCAAGGGCACCCCTAGGCTTAGGCTAGAGCACCCGTAGGCTTAGGCAAGGGCACCCTTAGCCTTAGGCTAGGGCACCCCTAGGCTTAGGCTAGGGCACCCATACGCTTGGGCAAAGGCTAGGGCTCCCATAGCCTAAGGCTAAGGCACCCCTAGGCTCAGGCTAGGGCACCCTTAGGCTTAGGCTAGGGCACCCCTAGGCTTAGGCTAAGTCTACGGCTCTCCTAGCCTCAGGCTAGGGCACCCCTAGACACTGGCTATGGCACCCCTAGGCTTTGGCTAGGGCAATCCTAGGCTAGACTAAATCTAGGGCTCCCTTGGCCTCAGGCTAGGGCACCCGTAGGTTAAGGCTGGTGCACCCCCAGGCTCAGGCAAGGGCACCCCTAGGCTTAGGCTAGGGCACCCCTAGGCTTAGGCTAGGGCACCCCTAAGCTTAGGCTAGGGCACCCTAGGCGTAGACTAAGGCTAGGGCTCCCCTAGCCTAAGGCTAGGGCACCCCTAGGCTTAGGGTAGGGCAACCCTTGGCTTAGGCTCGGGCACCCATAAGCTTATGCTAAGGCTAGGGGACCCCTAGGCTTAGGCTAAACCACCCCTACGCTTAGGCTAGGGCACCCCTAGATTTAGGCTAGGGCACCCCTAGGCTTAGGCTAAAGCTAGGACTCCCCTAGGCTTAGGATAGGACACCCCTAGGCTAAGACTACGGCACCCATAGGCTTAGGCTAGGGCTAGGGGACCCCTAGGCTTAGTCTAAGGCACCCCTAGGCTTAGGCTAGGGCACCCCTAGGCTTAGGCTAGGGCACCCCTAGGCTTTGGCTAGGGCACCCATAGGCTTAGGCTAGGGCAGCCCTAGGCTTAGGCTAAGGCTAGGGCTCGCCTAGCCTAAGGCAAGGGCACCCCTAGGCTTAGGCTAGAGCACCCATAGGCTTAGGCAAGGGCACCCTTAGCCTTAGGCTAGTGCACCCCTAGGCTTAGGCTAGGGCACCCCTAGGGTTGGGCAAAGGCTAGGGCTCCCATAGCCTAAGGCTAAGGCACCCCTAGGCTCAGGCTAGGGCACCCCTAGTCTTAGGCTAAGTCTTCGGCTCTCCTAGCCTCAGGCTAGGGCACCCCTAGACACTGGCTATGGCACCCCTAGGCTTAGGCTAGGGCAATCCTAGGCTAGACTAAATCTAGGGCTCCCCTGGTCTCAGGCTAGGGCACCCGTAGGCTAAGGCTGGTGCACCCCCAGGCTCAGGCAAGGGCACCCCTAGGCTTAGGCTAGGGCACCCCTAGGCTTAGGCTAGGGCACCCCTAAGCTTAGGCTAGGGCACCCTAGGCATAGGCTAAGGCTAGGGCTCCCCTAGCCTAAGGCTAGGGCACCCCTAGGCTTAGGGTAAGGCACCCCTTGGCTTAGGCTCGGGCACCCATAGGCTTAGGCTAAGGCTAAGGGACCCTTAGGCTTAGGCTAAACCACCCCTACGCTTAGGCTAGGGCACCCCTAGGTTTAGGCTAGGGCACCCCTAGGCTTAGTCTAAAGCTAGGACTCCCCTAGGCTTAGTATAGGACACCCCTAGGCTAAGGCTACGGCACCCATAGACTTAGGCTAGGGCTAGGGGACCCCTAGACTTAGGCTAAGGCACACCTAGGCTTAGGCCAGGGCACCCCTAGGCTTAGGCTAGGGCACCCCTAGGCTTTGGCTAGGGCACCTCTAGGCTTAGGCTAGGGCAGCCCTAGGCTTAGGCTAAGGCTAGGGCTCGCTTAGCCTAAGGCAAGGGCACCCCTAGGCTTAGGCTAGAGCACCCGTAGGCTTAGGCAAGGGCACCCTTAGCCTTAGGCTAGGGCACCCCTAGGCTTAGGCTAGGGCACCCCTAGGCTTGGGTAAAGGCTAGGGCTCCCATAGCCTAAGGCTAAGGCACCCCTAGGCTCAGGCTAGGGCACCCTTAGGCTTAGGCTAGGGCACCCCTAGGCTTAGGCTAAGTCTACGGCTCTCCTAGCCTCAGGCTAGGGCACCCCTAGACACTGGCTATGGCACCGCTAGGCTTAGGCTAGGGCAATCCTAGGCTAGACTAAATCTAGGGCTCCCCTGGCCTCAGGCTAGGGCACCCGTAGGCTAAGGCTGGTGCACCCCCAGGCTCAGGCAAGGGCACCCCTAGGCTTAGGCTAGGGCACCCCTAGGCTTAGGCTAGGGCACCCCTAAGCTTAGGGTAGGGAACCCTAGGCGTAGGGTAAGGCTAGGGCTCCCCTAGCCTAAGGCTAGGGCACCCCTAGGCTTAGGGTAGGGCAACCCTTGGCTTAGGCTCGGGCACCATAGGCTTAGGCTAAGGCTAGGGGACCCCTAGGCTTAGGCTAAACCACCCCTACGCTTAGGCTAGGGCACCCCTAGGCTTAGGCTAAAGCTAGGACTCCCCTAGGCTTAGGATAGGACACCCCTAGGCTAAGGCTACGGCACCCCTAGGCTTAGGCTAGGGATAGGGGACCCCTAGGCTTAGGTTAAGGCACCCCTAGGCTTAGGCTAGGGCACCCCTAGGCTTAGGCTAGGGCACCCCTAGGCTTAGGCTTAGGCAAGGGCACCCCTAGGCTTAAGATATGGCACCCGTAGGCTTAGGCTAAGGCTAGGGCTCCCCTAGCCTAAGGCTAGGGCACCCCTAGGCTTTGGCAAGGACACCCCTAGGCTTAGGATCAGGAACTTCTAGGCTTAGTCTAGTGCACTCCTAGGCTTAAGTTAGGGCACCCCTAGGATTAGGCTAAGGTTAGGGCTCCCCTAGCCTAAGGCTAGGGCACCCCTAGGCTTTGTCTAAGGCACCCCTAGGCTTAGGCTTGGGCACCCGAGGCTTAGGCTAATGCACCCCTAGGCTTACGCTAAGGTTAGGGCTCCCCTAGCCCAAGCCTAAGCAGCCCTAGGCTTAGGGCTAAGGCTAGGGCTCTCCTAGCCTAAGGCTAGGGTACCCCTAGGCTTAGGCTAGGGCACCCCTAGGCTTAGGCTAATGCACCCCTAGGCGTAGGCAAGGGCAGCCCTAGGCTTAGGCTAGGGCACCCCTAGGATTAGGGTAAGGCTAGGGCTCCCCTAGCCTAAGGCAAGGGCACCCCTAGGCTTAGTTTAGGTCACCCCTAGGCTTAGGCTTTGGCTCCCCTAGGCTTAGGCTAAGGCTAGGGATCCCCTAGCCTAAGGCTAAGGCACCCCTAGGCTTAGGCTAGGGCACCCCTAGACTTTGGCTAGGGCACCCTAGGCTTAGGCTAGGGCACCCCTAGACTTTGGCTAGGGCACCCCTAGGCTTAGGCTAGGGCACCCCTAGGCTTAGTTTAGGGCAGCCCTAGGCTTAGTTTAGGGCACCCCTAGGCTTAGGCTAGGGCACCCCTAGGATTAGGCTAGGGCACCCCTAGGCTTAGGCTAGGGCACCCCTAGTCTTAGGCTAGGGCAGCCATAGGCTTAGGCTAAGGCTAGGGATCCCCTAGCCTAAGGGCTGGGCAGCCCTAGGCTTAGGTTAGGTCACCCCTAGGCTTAGGTTAAGGCACCCCTAGGCTTAGGCTAGGGCACCCCTAGGCTTAGGCTAAGGCTAGGGCTCCCCTAGCCCAAGGCTAGGGCACCCCTAGGCTTAGGCTAGGGAACCCCTAGCCTAAGGCTAGGGCACCCCTAGGCTTAGGCTAGGGCACCCCTAGGCTTAGGCTAGGGCAGCCCTAGGCTTAGGCTAAGGCTAGGGCTCGCCTAGCCTAAGGCTAGGGCACCCCTAGGCTTAGGCTAGAGCACCCATAGGCTTAGGCAAGGGCACCCTTAGCCTTAGGCTAGGGCACCCCTAGGCTTAGGCTAGGGCACCCCTAGGCTTGGGCAAAGGCTAGGGCTCCCATAGCCTAAGGCTTTGGCACCCCTAGGCTCTGGCTAGGGCACCCCTAGGCTTAGGCTAGGGCACCCCTAGGCTTAGGCTAGGGCACCCCTAGGCTTAGTCTAAGTCTACGGCTCCCCTAGCCAAAGGCTAGGGCACCCCTAGACACTGGCTATGGCAGCCCTAGGCTTAGGCTAGGGCAATCCTAGGCTAGACTAAATCTAGGGCTCCCCTAGCCTCAGGCTAGGGCACCCGTAGGCTCAGTCTGGTGCACCCCTAGGCTCAGGCATGGGCACCCGTAGGCTTAAGCTAGGGCACCCCTAGGCTTGGGCTAGGGCACCCCTAGGCTTAGGGTAGGGCAACCCTAGGCTTAGGCTCGGGCACCCCTAGGCTTAGGCTAAGGCAAGGGACCCCTAGGCTTAGGCTAAACCACCCCTACGCTTAGGCTAGGGCACCCCTAGGTTTAGGCTAGGGCACCCCTAGGCTTAGGCTAAAGCTAGGACTCCCCTAGGCTTAGGCTAGGGCACCCCTAGGCTAAGGCTACGGCACCCCTAGGCTTAGGCTAGGGCTAGGGGACCCCTAGGCTTAGGCTAAGGCACCCCTAGGCTTAGGCTAGGGCACCCCTAGGCTTAGGCTAGGGCACCCCTAGGCTTGGGCAAAGGCTAGGGCTCCCAAAACCTAAGGCTAAGGCACCCCTAGGCTCAGGCTAGGGCACCCTTAGGCTTAGGCTAGGGCACCCCTAGGCTTAGGCTAAGTCTACGGCTCTCCTAGCCTCAGGCTACGGCACCCCTAGACACTGGCTATGGCACCCCTAGGCTTAGGCTAAGGCAATCCTAGGCTAGACTAAATCTAGGGCTCCCTTGGCCTCAGGCTAGGGAACCCGTAGGTTAAGGCTGGTGCACACCCAGGCTCAGGCAAGGGCACCCCTAGGCTTAGGCTAGGGCACCCTAGGCTTAGGCTAGGGCACCCCTAAGCTTAGGCTAGGGCACCCTAGGCGTAGGCTAAGGCTAGGGCTCCCCTAGCCTAAGGCTAGGGCACCCCTAGGCTTAGGGTAGGGCAACCCTTGGCTTAGGCTCGGGCACCCATAGGCTTAGGCTAAGGCTAGGGGACCCCTAGGCTTAGGCTAAACCACCCCTACGCTTAGGCTAGGGCACCCCTAGATTTAGGCTAGGGCACCCCTAGGCTTAGGCTAAAGCTAGGACTCCCCTAGGCTTAGGATAGGACACCCCTAGGCTAAGGCTACGGCACCCATAGGCTTAGGCTAGGGCACCCCTAGGCTTAGGCTAGGGCACCCCTAGGCTTTGGCTAGGGTACCCCTAGGCTTAGGCTAGGGCAGCCCTAGGCTTAGGCCAAGGCTAGGGCTCGCCTAGCCTAAGGCAAGGGCACCCCTAGGCTTAGGCTAGAGCACCCGTAGGCTTAGGCAAGGGCACCCTTAGCCTTAGGCTAGGGCACCCCTAGGCTTAGGCTAGGGCACCCCTAGGGTTGGGCAAAGGCTAGGGCTCCCATAGCCTAAGGCTAAGGCACCCCTAGGCTCAGGCTAGGGCACCCTTAGGCTTAGGCTAGGGCACCCCTAGGCTTAGGCTAAGTCTTCGGCTCTCCTAGCCTCAGGCTAGGGCACCCCTAGACACTGGCTATGGCACCCCTAGGCTTAGGCTAGGGCAATCCTAGGCTAGATTAAATCTAGGGCTCCCCTGGTCTCAGGCTAGGGCACCCGTAGGCTAAGGCTGGTGCACCCACAGGCTCAGGCAAGGGCACCCCTAGGCTTGGCTAGGGCACCCCTAGGCTTAGGCTAGGGCACCCCTAAGCTTACGCTAGGGCACCCGAGGCGTAGGCTAAGGCTAGGGCTCCCCTAGCCTAAGGCTAGGGCACCCCTAGGCTTAGGGTAGGGCAACCCTTGGCTTAGGCTCGGGCACCCATAGGCTTAGGCTAAGGCTAAGGGACCCCTAGGCTTAGGCTAAACCACCCCTACGCTTAGGCTAGGGCACCCCTAGGTTTAGGCTAGGGGACCCCTAGGCTTAGGCTAAAGCTAGGACTCCCCTAGGCTTAGGATAGGACACCCCTAGGCTAAGGCTACGGCACCCATAGGCTTAGGCTAGGGCTAGGGGACCCCTAGACTTAGGCTAAGGCACCCCTAGGCTTAGGCCAGGGCACCCCTAGGCTTAGGCTAGGGCACCCCTAGGCTTTGGCTAGGGCACCTCTAGGCTTAGGCTAGGGCAGCCCTAGGCTTAGGCTAAGGCTAGGCTCGCCTAGCCTAAGGCAAGGGCACCCCGAGGCTTAGGCTAGAGCACCCGTAGGCTTAGGCAAGGGCACCCTTAGCCTTAGGCTAGGGCACCCCTAGGCTTAGGCTAGGGCACCCCTAGGCTTGGGCAAAGGCTAGGGCTCCCATAGCCTAAGGCTAAGGCACCCCTAGGCTCAGGCTAGGGCACCCTTAGGCTTAGGCTAGGGCACCCCTAGGCTTAGGCTAAGTCTACGGCTCTCCTAGCCTCAGGCTAGGGCACCCCTAGACACTGGCTATGGCACCGCTAGGCTTAGGCTAGGGCAATCCTAGGCTAGACTAAATCTAGGGCTCCCCTGGCCTCAGGCTAGGGCACCCGTAGGCTAAGGCTGGTGCACCCCCAGGCTCAGGCAAGGGCACCCCTAGGCTTAGGCTAGGGCACCCCTAGGCTTAGGCTAGGGCACCCCTAAGCTTAGGGTAGGGAACCCTAGGCGTAGGGTAAGGCTAGGGCCCCCCTAGTCTAAGGCTAGGGCACCCCTAGGCTTAGGGTAGGGCAATCCTTGGCTTAGGCTCGGGCACCCATAGGCTTAGGCTAAGGCTAGGGGACCCCTAGGCTTAGGCTAAACCACCCCTACGCTTAGGCTAGGGCACCCCTAGGCTTAGGCTAAAGCTAGGACTCCCCTAGGCTTAGGATAGGACACCCCTAGGCTAAGGCTACGGCACCCCTAGGCTTAGGCTAGGGATAGGGGACCCCTAGGCTTAGGCTAAGGCACCCCTAGGCTTAGGCTAGGGCACCCCTAGGCTTAGGCTAGGGCACCCCTAGGCTTAGGCTTAGGCAAGGGCACCCCTAGGCTTAGGCTAAGGCTAGGGCTCCCCTAGTCTAAGGCTAGGGCACCCTTAGGCTTAGACTAGGGCACCCCTAGGCTTAGGCTAGGGCTCCCCTAGGCTTAGGCTAGGGCACCCCTAGGCTTAGGCTAGGGCACCCCTAGGCCTAGGCTAGGGCAAACCTAGGCTTAGGCTAATGCTAGGGCTTCCCTAGCCTAAGGCTAGGGCACCCCTAGGCTTAAGTAGTGAACCCCTAAACTTAGGTTTGGGCACCCCTATGCTTAGGCTAGGCACCCCTAGACATAGGCTAGGGCACCCCTAGGCTTAGGCTGGGGCACCCCTAAGCTTAGGCTAAGGCGAGGAATCCCCTAGCCTAAGGATAGTCACCCCTAGGCTTAGGCTAGGGTACCCCGAGGCTTGGACTAAGGCTGGGGTTACCCTAGCCTAAGGCTAGGGCACCCCTAGGTTTAGGATAAGGCTAGGGCTCCCCTAGCCTAAGACTAGGGCACCCCTAGGCTTAGGCTACGGCACCCTTAGGCTTAAGATATGGCACCCGTAGGCTTAGGCTAAGGCTAGGGCTCCCCTAGCCTAAGGCTAGGGCACCCCTAGGCTTTGGCAAGGACACCCCTAGGCTTAGGATCAGGAACTTCTAGGCTTAGTCTAGTGCACTCCTAGGCTTAAGCTAGGGCACCCCTAGAATTAGGCTAAGGCTAGGGCTCCCCTAGCCTAAGGCTATGGCACCCCAAGGCTTAGTCTAGGACACCCCTAGGCTTAGGCTAGTGCACCCCAAGGCATAGGCTAATGCACCCCTAGGCATACGCTAAGGTTAGGGCTCCCCTAGCCTAAGGCTAGGGCAGCCCTAGGCTTATGCTAAGGCTAGGGCTCTCCTAGCCTAAGGCTAGGGTACCCCTAGGCTTAGGCTAGGGCACCCCTAGGCTTAGGCTAGGGCACCCCTAGGCGTAGGCTAGGGCTGCCCTAGTCTTAGGCTAGGGCACCCCTAGGATTAGGCTAAGGATAAGGCTCCCCTAGCCTAAGGCAAGGGCACCCCTAGGCTTAGTTTAGGTCACCCTAGGCTTAGGCTTTGGCTCCCCAAGGCTTAGGCTAGGGCACCCCTAGACTTTGGCTAGGGCACCCCTAGGCTTAGGCTAGGGCACCCCTAGGCTTAGTTTAGGGCACCCCTAGGCTTAGGCTAGGGCACCCCTAGGCTTAGGCTAGGGCAGCCATAGACTTAGGCTAAGGCTAGGGATCCCCTAGCCTAAGGGCTGGGCACCCCTAGGCTTAGGCTAGGGCACCCCTAGGCTTAGGTTAGGGCACCCCTAGTCTTAGGCTAGGGAACCCCTAGGCTTTGGCTAGGGCACCCCTAGGCTTAGGCTAAGGCTAGGGCTCCCCTAGCCTAAGGCTAGGGCACCCCTAGGCTTAGGCTAGGGCACCCCTAGCCTAAGGCTAGGGCACCCCTAGGCTTAGGCTAGGGCACCCCTAGGCTTAGGCTAGGGCAGCCCTAGACTTAGGCTAAGCTTAGGGCTAGCCTAGCCTAAGGCTCGGTCACCCCTAGGCTTAGGCTAGGGCACCCCTAGCCTAAGGCTAGGGCACCCCTAGCCTAAGACTAGGGCACCCCTAGGCTTAGGCTACGGCACCCCTAGGCTTAAGATATGGCACCCGTAGGCTTAGGCTAAGGCTAGGGCTCCCCTAGCCTAAGCCTAGGGCACCCCTAGGCTTTGGCAAGGACAACCCTAGGCTTAGGATCAGGAAATTCTAGGCTTAGTCTAGTGCACTCCTAGGCTTAAGCTAGGGCAGCCCTAGGATTAGGCTAAGGCTAGGGCTCCCCTAGCCTAAGGCTATGTCACCCCAAGGCTTAGTCTAGGACACCCCTAGGCTTAGGCTAGGGCACCCCAAGGCATAGGCTAATGCACCCCTAGGCTTACGCTAAGGTTAGGGCTCCCCTAGCCTAAGGCTAGGGCAGCCCTAGGCTTATGCTAAGGCTAGGGCTCTCCTAGCCTAAGGCTAGGGTACCCCTAGGCTTAGGCTAGGGCACCCCTAGGCTTAGGCTAGGGCACGCCTAGGCGTAGGCTACGGCAGCCCTAGGCTAAGGCTAGGGCACCCCTAGGATTAGGCTAAGGATAAGGCTCCCCTAGCCTAAGGCAAGGGCACCTCTAGGCTTAGTTTAGGTCACCCCTAGGCTTAGGCTTTGGCTCCCCAAGGCTTAGGCTAGGGCACCCCTAGACTTTGGCTAGGGCACCCCTAGGCTTAGGGTAGGGCACCCCTAGGCTTAGTTTAGGGCACCCCTAGGCTTAGGCTAGGGCACCCCTAGGCTTAGGCTAGGGCAGCCATAGGCTTAGGCTAAGGCTAGGGATCCCCTAGCCTAAGGGCTGGGCACCCCTAGGCTTAGGTTAGGGCACCCCTAGGCTTAGGTTAGGGCACCCCTAGTCTTAGGCTAGGGAACCCCTAGGCTTTGGCTAGGGCACCCCTAGGCTTAGGCTAAGGCTAGGGCTCGCCTAGTCTAAGGCTAGGGCACCCCTAGGCTTAGGCTAGGGCACCCCTAGCCTAAGGCTAGGGCACCCCTAGGCTTAGGCTAGGGCACCCCTAGGCTTAGGCTAGGGCAGCCCTAGACTTAGGCTAAGCTTAGGGCTCGCCTAGCCTAAGGCTAAGTCACCCCTAGGCTTAGGCTAGAGCACCCATAGGCTTAGGCAAGGGCACCCTTAGCCTTAGGCTAGGGCACCCCTAGGCTTAGGCAAGGACACCCCTACTCTTGGGCAAAGGCTAGGGCTCCCATAGCCTAAGACTAGGGCACCCCTAGGCTCAGGCTAGGGCACCCCTAGGCTTAGGCTAGGCCACTGCTAGGCTTAGGCTAGGGCACCCCTAGGCTTAGGCTAAGTCTACGGCTCCCCTAGCCTCAGGCTAGGGCACCCCTAGACACTGGCTATGGCAGCCCTAGGCTTAGGCTAGGGCAATCCTAGGCTAGATTAAATCTAGGGCTCCATAACCTCAGGCTAGGGCACCCGTAGGCTCAGGCTGGTGCACCCCTAGGCTCAGGCATGGGCACCCCTAGGCTTAAGCTAGGGCACCCCTAGGCTTAGGCTAGTGCACCCCTAAGCTTAGGCTAGGGCACCCTAGGCGTAGGCTAAGGCTAGGGCTCCCCTAGGCTTAGGCTAAGGCTAGGGCACCCCTAGGATTAGGCTAGGGCACCCCGAGGCTTAGGCTAGGGCACCCCTAGGCCTAGGCTAGGGCACCCCAAGTCTTAGGCTAAACCACCCCTACGCTAAGGCTCGGGCACCCCTAGGTTTAGGCTAGGGCACCCCTAGGCTTAGGCTAAAGCTAGGACTCCCCTAGGCTTAGTCTAGGGCACCCCTAGGCTAAGGCTACGGCACCCCTAGGATTAGGCTAGGGCTAGGGGACCCCTAGGCTTAGGCTAAACCACCCCTACGCTTAGGCTAGGGTACCCCTAGGTTTAGGCTAGGGCACCTCTAGATCTTAGGCTAAAGCTAGGACTCCCCTAAGCTTAGGCTAGGGCACCCCTAAGCTTAGGCTAGGGCACCCCGAGGCTTAGGCTAGGGCACCCCTAGGCTTAGGATAGGGCACTCCTAAGCTTAGGCTAGGGCACCCCTAGTCTTAGGCTAGGGCACCCCTAGGCTTAGGCTAAGGCTAGGGCTCGCCTAGCCTAAGGCTAGGGCACCCCTAGGCTTAGGCTAGGGCACCCCTAGGCTTAGGCTAAGGCTAGGGCTCCCCTAACCTAAGGCTAGGGCACCCCTAGGCTTAGGCTAGGGCGCCCCTAGTCTTAGGCTAGGGCGCCCCAAGGCTTAGGCTAAGGCTAGGGCTTCCCTAGCCTAAGGCTAGGGCACCCCTAGGCTTAAGTAGGGAACCCCTAACTTAGGTTAGGGCACCCCTATGCTTAGGCTAGGCACCCCTAGACGTAGGCTAGGGCACCCCTAGGCTTAGGCTGGGGCACCCCTTAGCTTAGGCTAAGGCTAGGGCTCCCCTAGCCTAAGGCTAGGGTACCCCTAGGATTAGGCTAGGGCACCCCTAGGCTTAGGCTAGGGCACCCCTAGGCTTAGGCTAAGGCTAGGGCTTCCCTAGCCTAAGGCTAGGGCACACTTAGGCTTAGGTAGGGAACCCCTAAACTTAGGTTAGGGTACCCCTATGCTTAGGCTAGGCACCCCTAGACGTAGGCTAGGGCACCCCTAGGCTTAGGCTGGGGCACCCCTTAGCTTAGGCTAAGGCTAGGGCGCCCCTAGCCTAAGGCTAGGGTACCCCTAGGCTTAGGCTACGGCACCCCTAGACTTAGGCTAGGGCAACCCTAGGCTTAGGCTAGGGCACACCAAGGTTTCGGCTAAGGCGAGGACTCCCCTAGCCTAAGGATAGGGCACCCCTAGGCTTAGGCCAGGGTACCCCTAGGCTTGGACTAAGGCTCAGGCTCCCATACCTAAGGCTAGGGCACCCCTAGGCTTAGACTAGGGGACCCCTAGGCTTAGGCTACGGCACCCCTTGGCTCAGGTTAGGGCACCACTAGGCTTAGGCTAGGGGACCCCTAGCCTTAGGCTAGGGCACCCCTAGACTTTGGCTAGGGCACCCCTAGGCTTAGGCTAAAGCTAGGGCTCCCCTAGCCTAAGGCTAGGGCACCCATAGGCTTAGGCTGGCGCACCCCTAAGCTTAGGCTAGTGCACCCCTAGGTTTAGGTTTAGGCTAGGGTACCACTAGGCTTAGTTTAGGGCACCCCTAGGCTTAGGCTAGGGCATCCCAAAGCTTCGGCTAGGGCACCCCGAGGCTTACGCTAAGGCACCCCTAGGCTTAGGCTAGGGCACACCTAGGCTTAGGCTAAGGCTAAGGCTTCCCTTGCCTAAGGCTTGGGCACCCCTAGGCTTAGGATAGGACACCTCTAGGCTTAGGCTAGGGCACCCCTAAGCTTAGGTAGGGAACGCCTAGGCTTAGGTTATAGCACCCCTATGCTTAGGCTAGGGCGCCCCTAGGCTTAGGCTAGGGCAGCCCTAGGCTTTGGCTGGGGCACCCCTAGGCTTAGGCTAGGGCACCACTAGGCTTAGGCTAAGGCTGTCCTCCCCTAGCCTAAGGATAGGGCACCCCTAGGGTTAGGCTAGGGCACCCCTAGGCTTAGGCTAGGGCGCCCCTAGGCTTAGGCTGGGGCACCCCTAGGCTTAGGCTAAGGCTAGGGCTCCCCTAGCCTAAGGCTAGGGCACCCCTAGGCATGGGCTAGGGCACCCCTAGGTTTAGGCTAGGGCGCCCCTAGGCTTAGGCTAAGGCTAGGGCTCCCCTAGCCTAAGGCTAGGGTACCCCTAGGCATGGGCTAGGGCACCCCTAGGTTTAGGCTAGGGCGCCCCTAGGCTTAGGCTAGGGCGCCCCTAGGCTTAGGCTGGGGCACCCCTAGGCTTAGGCTAAGGCTAGGGCTCCCCTAGCCTAAGGCTAGGGCACCCCTAGGCATGGGCTAGGGCACCCCTAGGTTTAGGCTAGGGCGCCCCTAGGCTTAGGCTAAGGCTAGGGCTCCCCTAGCCTAAGGCTAGGGCACCCCTAGGCATGGGCTAGGGCACCCCTAGGTTTAGGCTAGGGCGCCCCTAGGCTTAGGCTAAGGCTAGGGCTCCCCTAGCCTAAGGCTAGGGTACCCCTAGGGTTAGGCTAGGGCACCCCTAGGCTTAGGCTAAGCCACCCCTTGGCTTAGGGTAGGGCACCACTAGGCTTAGGCTAGGGCACGCCTAGGCTTAGGCTAGGGCACCACTAGGCTTAGGCTAAGGCTGTGCTCCCCTAGCCTAAGGATAGGGCACACCTAGGGTTAGGCTAGGGCACCCCTAGGCTTAGGCTAGGGCGCCCCTAGGCTTAGGCTAGGGCAGCCCTAGGCTTTGGCTAGGGCACCCCTTGGCTTAGGCTAGGGCAGCCCTAGGCTTAGGCTAGGGCACCCCTAGGCTTAGTCTAGGTCACCCCTAGGATTAGGCTAAGACTAGGGCTCCCCTAGCCTAAGGCTAGGGCACTGCTCGGCCTCGGCTAGGGCACCCCTAGGCTTAGGCTAGGGCACCCCTAGGCTTAGGCTAGGGCTCCCCTTGGCTTAGGCTAGGGCTCCCCTAGGCTTAGGCTAAGGCTAGGGATCTCCTAGCCTAAGGCTAAGGCACCCCTAAGCTTAGGCTAGGGCACCCCTAGACTTTGGCTAGGGAACCCCTAGGCTTAGGCTAAAGCTAGGGCTCCCCTAGCCTAATGTTAGGGCACCCATAGGCTTAGGCTAGTGCACCCCTTGGCTTAGTCTAGGACACCCCTAGGTTTAGGCTTATGCTAGGGCACCCCTAGGCTTAGTTTAGGGAACCCCTAGGCTTAGGCTAGGGCACCCCTAGTCTTAGGTTAGGGCACCTCTAGGCTTAGGCTAGGCCACCCCTAGGCTTAGGCTAGGGCACCCCTAAGCTTAGGTAGGGAACGCGTAGGCTTAGGTTAGAGCACCCCTATGCTTAGGCTGAGGCTAGGGCTCCCCTTGCCTTAGGCTAGGGCTTCCCGAACCCTAGGCTAGGGCTCCCCTATCCTTAGGCCAGGGCA
>NW_027457764.1:0-2500 GCF_050624435.1 Tenrec ecaudatus
AGTGAGGGATAGGGTTAGGGTTAGGGTTAGTGTTTGGTTTAGGGTTAGGTTTAGGGTTAGACTTTGGGTTAGCATTAGGTTTAGGGTTAGGGTTAGGGTTAGCGTTAGGGTTAGGGTTGGGGTTAGGGTTAGCGTTAGGGTTAGGGTTAGCGTTAGGGTTAGGGTTAGGGTTAGGGTTAGAGTTATGATTAGGGTTAGGGTTAGGGTTAGGGTTAGGGTTAGGTTTAGGGTTAGGGTTAGCGTTAGCGTTAGGGTTAGGGTTAGGGTTAGGGTTAGGGTTAGGTTTAGTGATAGATTAGAGTTAGGGTTAGCGTTAGTGTTTGGGTTAGTGTTAGGGTTAGGGTTAGGGTTAGCGTTAGGGTTAGGGTTAGGGTTAAGGTTAGGGTTAGTGTTAGGGTTAGGGTTATGGTTAGGATTAGCGTAAGGATTAGGGTTAGGGTTAGCGTTAGGGTTAGGGTTAGGTTTGGAGTTAGGGTTTAAGTTAGGGTTAGTGTTAGGGTTAGGGTTAGGGTTAGGGTTGGGGTTAGGGTTAGGCTTAGCGTTAGGGTTAGGGTTAGGTTTAGGGCTAGGGTTAGGGTTAGGTTTAGGGTTAGGTTTCGGGTTAGTGTTAGGGTTAGGGTTAGGGTTAGCGTTAGGGTTATGGTTATGGCTAGGGTTAGCGTTAGGTTTAGGGTTAGGGTTGGGGTTAAGGCTAGCGTTAGGGTTAGGGTTAGCATTAGGGTTAGGCTTAGGGTTAGGGTTAGAGTTATGGTTATGGTTAGGGTTAGGGTTAGGGATAGGGTTAGGTTTAGGTTTAGGGTTAGCGTTAGCGTTAGGGTTAGGGTTAGGGTTAGGGTTAGCGTTAGGGTTCGGGTTAGGGTTAGGGTTAGGGTTAGGCTTAGGGTTAGCGTTAGGCTTAGCATTAGGGTTAGGTTTGGGGGTAGGGTTAGGGTTAGGGTTGGAGTTAGGTTTAGGTTTAGCGTTTGGGTTAGGGTTAGGTTTAGGGTTAGGGTTAGAGTTAGGGATAGGGTTAGGGTTAGGGTTAGTGTTAGGTTTAGGGTTAGGTTTAGGGTTAGACTTTGGGTTAGCATTAGGTTTAGGGTTAGGGTTAGGGTTAGCGTTAGGGTTAGGGTTGGGGTTAGGGTTAGGGTTAGGTTTATAGTTAGTGTCAGGCTTAGCGTTACGGTTAGGGTTAGGGTTAGGGTTAGGGTTAGGGTTAGGGTTAGGGTTAGGTTTAGGGTTAGGGTTAGTGTTAGGGTTAGGGTTAGCGTTAGGGTTAGGGTTAGCGTTAGCGTTAGGGTTAGGGTTAGGGTTAGGGTTAGGGTTAAGGTTAGCGTTAGGGTTAGGGTTAGGGTTAGATTAGGGTTAGCGTTAGGTTTAGCGTTAGCGTTAGGGTTAGGGTTAGCGTTAGCGTTAGGGTTAGTGTTAGGGTTAGTGTTAGTGTTAGGGTTAGGGTTAGCGTTAGCGTTAGGGTTAGGGTTAGGTTTAGAGTTAGGGTTAGGGTTAGGGTTAGGGTTAGGGTTAGGGTTAGCGTTAGCGTTAGGGTTGGGTTAGGGTTAGGCGTAGCTTTAGGGTTAGGGTTAGGGTTAGTGTTCGGGTAAGGTTTAGGTTTAGGGTTAGCGTTAGCCTTAGGGTTATGGTTAGGGTTAGGGTTATGGTTAGGGTTAGGATTACGGTTAGGGTTAGGGTTAAGGTTAGGGTTAGGGTTAGGGTTAGGGTTAGGTTTAGGGTTAGGGTTAGCGTTAGCGTTAGGGTTAGGGTTAGGGTTAGCGTTAGTGTTAGGGTTAGGGCTAGGGTTAGGGTTAGGTTTAGGGTTAGCGTTAGGGTTAGTGTTAGGGTTAGTGCTAGGGTTCGGTTTAGGGTTAGGGTTGGGTTAGGGATAGCATTAGGGTTAGGGTTAGGGTTACGGTTAGGGTTAGGGTTAGCGTTAGGGTTAGGTTTAGGGTTAGGGTTAGGGTTAGTGTTAGGGTTAGGGTTAGGGTTAGTGTTAGGGTTAGGGTTAGGGTTAGCGTTAGCCTTAGGGTTAGGGTTAGGGTTAGGGTTAGCGTTAGGGTTAGGGTTATTGTTAGGGTTAGGGTTAGGGTTAGCGTTAGCGTTAGGCTTAGGGTTGGGGGTAGGGTTAGCGTTAGGTTTAGGGTTAGCGTTAGGGTAAGGGTTAGTGTAAGGGTTAGGGTTAGCGTTACGGTTACGGTTAGGTTTAGGGTTAGCGTTAGGGTTAAGTTAGGGTTAGGGTTAGGGTTACGGTTAGGGCTAAGGTTAGGGGTAGGTTTAGGGTTAGGGTTAGGGTTAGCGTTAGGGTTAGGGCTAGGGTTAGGGTTAGGGTTAGGGTTAGGGTTAGTGTTAGGGTTAGGGTTAGGGTTAGGGCTAGGGTTAGGCTTAGGGTTAGGGTTAGGGTTAGTGTTAGGGTTAGCGTTAGGGTTAGGGTTACGGTTAGGGTTACGGTTAGGGTTAGTGTTAGCGTTAGGCTTAGGGTTAGGGTTAGGGTTAGGGTTAGATTAGAGTTAGGGTTAGCGTTAGGGTT
>NW_027457764.1:7500-10000 GCF_050624435.1 Tenrec ecaudatus
GGTTAGGGTTAGGGTTAGATTAGAGTTAGGGTTAGCGTTAGGGTTAGTGTTAGGGTTAGGGTTAGGGTTAGTGTTAGGTTTAGGGTTAGGGTTAAGGTTTGGGTTAGGTTTAGGGTTAGGGTTAGGGTTAGCGTTAGGGTTAGGGTTAGGGTTAGCGTTAGGGTTAGGGTTAGGGTTAGGGTTAGGGTTAGCATTACGGTTAGGGTTGGGGTTAGGGTTAGGGTTAGGCTTAGCGTTAGGGGTAGGGTTGGGGTTAGGGTTAGGGTTAGGGTTGGGGTTAGGATTAGGGTTAGCGTTAGGGTTAGGGTTAGGTTTAGGATTAGGGTTAGCTTTAGGGTTAGAGTTAGGGTTGGGGTTAGGGTTAGCATTAGGGTTAGGGTTAACGTTAGGGTTATCGTTAGGGTTAGGGTTAGGGTTAGGGTTAGAGTTATGGTTATGGTTAGTGTTAGGGTTAGGGTTAGGGTTAGGGTTAGGTTTAGGGTTAGGGTTAGCGTTAGCGTTAGGGTTAGGGTTAGGGTTAGGGTTAGGGTTAGCGTTAGTGTTAGGGTTAGGGCTAGGGTTAGGGTTAGGTTTAGGGTTAGCGTTAGGGTTAGTGTTAGGGTTAGGGCTAGGGTTCGGTTTAGGGTTAGGGTTGGGTTAGGGTTAGCATTAGGGTTAGCGTTAGCGTTAGGGTTAGGGTTAGGGTTAGGGTTAGCGTTAGGGTTAGGGTTAGGGTTAGGTTTAGGGTTAGGGTTAGCGTTAGGGTTAGGGTTAGTGTTAGGGTTAGGGTTAGGGTTAGCGTTAGCGTTAGGCTTAGGGTTAGGGGTTGGGTTAGCGTTAGGTTTAGGGTTAGCGTTAGGGTTAGGGTTAGTGTAAGGGTTAGGGTTAGCGTTACGGTTACGGTTAGGTTTAGGGTTAGCGTTAGGGTTAAGTTAGGGTTAGGGTTAGGGTTACGGTTAGGCTAAGGTTAGGGTGAGGTTTAGGGTTAGGGTTAGGGTTAGCGTTAGGGTTAGGGCTAGGGTTAGGGTTAGGGTTAGAGTTAGGGTTAGTGTTAGGGTTAGGGTTAGGGCTAGGGTTAGGCTTAGGGTTAGGGTTAGGTTTAGTGTTAGGGTTAGCGTTAGGGTTAGGGTTAGGGTTAGGGTTACGGTTAGGGTTAGCGTTAGCGTTAGGCTTAGGGTTAGGGTTAGGGTTAGGGTTAGATTAGAGTTAGGGTTAGCGTTAGGGTTAGGGTTAGTGTTAGTGTTAGGGTTAGGGTTAGCGTTAGGGTTAGGGTTAGGGTTAAGGTTATGGTTAGGGTTAGGCTTAGGGTTAGGGTTATGGTTAGGGTTAGCGTTAGGGTTAGGGTTAGCGTTAGGGTTAGGGTTAGGGTTGGAGTTAGGGTTTGCGTTAGGTAGGGTTGATTTAGGGTTAGGGTTAGAGTTAGGGTTAGAGTTAGGGGTAGGGTTAGGGTTAGGGTTAGTGTTAGGGTTAGAGTTAGCGTTAGGGTTAGGGTTAGGGTCAGGGTTAGGTTAAGGGTTAGCGTTAGCGTTAAGTTTAGGGTTAGGGTTAGGGTAAGGGTTAGGATTAGGGTTAGGTTTAGGGTTAGGGTTAGGGTTAGGGTTAGCGTTATGGTTAGGGTTAGGGTTAGCGTTAGCGTTAGGGTTAGGGTTAGGTTTAGTGTTAGGATTAGGGTTAGCCTTAGGGTTAGGGTTAACGTTAGCGTTAGGGTTACGGTTAGCGTTAGCGTTAGGGTTTGGGTTAGGGTTAGGTTTAGTGTTAGGATTAGGGTTAGCCTTAGGGTTAGGGTTAGCGTTAGCGTTAGGGTTAGGGTTAGGGTTAGCATTAGGGTTAGGTTTAGTGTTAGGGTTAGGGTTAGCGTTAGGGTTAGGGTTAGGGTTAGGGTTAGGGTTAGCGTTAGGGTTAGGTTTAGGGTTAGGGTTAGGGTTAGCGTTAGCTTTAAGGTTAGGGTTAGGTTTCGGGTTAAGGTTAGGTTTAGGTTTAGGGTTAGCGTTAGGGTTAGGGTTAGGGTTAGGGTTAGGGTTAGGGTTAGGGTTAGGGTTAGGTTTAGGGTTAGCGTAAGGGTTAGGGTTAGGGTTAGCGTTAGCGTTAGGGTTAGGGTTAGTATTAGCGTTAGGGTTAGGGTTAGCGTTAGGGTTAGGGTTAGGGTTAGGTTTAGTGTTAGGATTAGGGTTAGCGTTAGGGTTAGGGTTAGCGTTAGCGTTAGGGTTAGGGTTAGGGTTAGGGTTAGCGTTAGGGTTAGGTTTAGGGTTAGGGTTAGGGTTAGCGTTAGCTTTAAGGTTAGGGTTAGGTTTAGGGTTAAGGTTAGGTTTAGGGTTAGGGTTAGCGTTAGGGTTCGGGTTAGGGTTGGGGTTAGGGTTAGGGTTAGGCTTAGGCTTAGCGTTAGGGTTAGGGTTGGGGTTAGGGTTAGGGTTAGGGTTGGGGTTAGGGTTAGGCTTAGCGTTAGGGTTAGGGTTAGGTTTAGGGTTAGGGTTAGGGTTAGGTTTAGGGTTAGGTTTAGTGTTAGTGTTAGGGTTAGGGTTAG
>NW_027457764.1:15000-37500 GCF_050624435.1 Tenrec ecaudatus
TAGGTTACCTACTTAGTCCAAGTGCACGTTCGTTAACCTAGATAGTCCAAGTGCCCGCTAGGTAACCTACATAGTCCAAGTTCCTGCTAGGTAAACTAGATAGTCCAATGCCCGTTACCTAACCTAGATAGTCCAATTGCCCGCTATGCAACATACATAGTCCAAGTGCCCGTTCGTTAACCTAGAAGTCCAAGTGCCCGCTAGGTAACCTAGACTGTCCAAGTTCACGCTAGGTTACCTACATAGTCCAAATGCCCGTACGGTAACCTAGATAGTCCAAGTGCCCGCTAGTTAACCTACATAGTCCAAGTGCCCGCTAGGTAACCTAGATAGTCCAAGTGCCCGCTAGGTAACTTACATAGTCCAAGTGCCCGCTAGGTAACCTAGATATTCTAAGTGCCCGTTCGTTAACCTAGATAGTCCATTTGCCCGCTAGGTAACCTAGATGTCCAAGTGTCCGCTAGGTTACCTACATAGTCCAAGGGCCCGCTAGGTAACCTAGATAGTCCAAGTGCCCGCTAGGTAACCTAGACAGTCCAAGTGACCGCTAGGTTACCTGCATATTCCAAGTGCCCGTTCGTTAACTTAGATAGTCCAAGTGCCCACTAGGTAACCTACATAGTCCAAGTGCCCTTTTTTTAACGTATATAGTCCAAGTGCCCGCTAGGTAACCTAGATAGTCCAAGCGCCCGCTAGTTTATCTACATACTCCAAGGGCTCACTTGTTAACTTTGATAGTCCAAGTGCCCGCTAGTTAACCTAGATCGTCCAAGTGCCCGCTAGTTAAACTAGATTGTCCAAGTGCCCGCTAGGGATCCTTCATAATCCAAGTGCCTGCTAGGTAACGTAATAAGTCCATGTGGCCGCTAGTTAACCTAGATAGTCCTAGTGCCCGTTAGTTAGCCTAGATAGTCCAATTGCCCACTAGGGGACGTACATAGTCCAAGTGCCCGCTAGGTAACCTAGATAGTCCAAGTGCGCGCTAGGGTATGTACATAGTCCAAGTGCCTGCTAGGAAACCTAGATAGTCCAAGTGCCCGCTAGTTAACCTACATAGTCCCAGGGCCCGCTAGTTAACCTACATAGTCCAAGGTCCGCAAGTTAACCTAGATTGTCCAAGTGCCCGCTACTTAACCTACATAGTACAAGGGCCCGCTAGTTGACCTAGATAATCAAAGTGCCCGCTAGTTTACTTAAGTAGTACAAATGTCCGATAGGGATCCTACATAGTCCAAGTGCCCGCTATGTAACCTACATATTCCAAGTGCCCATTCGTTAACCTAGATAGTCAAAGTGCACGCAAGGTAACCTAGACAGTCCAAGTGCCCGCCAGATTACCTATAGTCCAGGTGTCCGTTAGGTAAACTAGATAGTACAAGTGCCCGCAAGGTAACCTACATAGTCCAAGTGCCCGCTAGGTAACCTAGATATTCCAGTTCCTGTTAGCTAACCTAGATAATCCAAGTGCCCGCTAGGTAACCTACATAGTCCAAGTGCCCTTTTTTTAACCTAGATAGTCCAAGTGCCCGCTAGTTAACCTAGACTCTCCAATTGTCCGCTATGTTACCTACATAGTCCAAGTGCACGTTCGTTAACCTAGATAGACCAAGTGCCCGCTAGGTAACCTACATAGTCCAAGTTCCCGCTAGGTAACCTAGATAGTCCAATGCCCGTTACCTAACCTAGATAGTCCAATTGCCCGCTATACAACATACCTAGTCCCAGTGCCCATTCGTTAACCTACATAGTCCAAGTGCCCGCTAGGTAACCTAGACAGTCCAAGTGACCATTAGGTTACCTACATAGTCCAAGTTCCCGTTCGTTAACCTATATAGTCCAAGTGCCCGCTAGGTAACGTACATAGTCCAAGTGCCCTCTAGGTAACCTAGATAGTCCAGTGCCCGCTAGTTAACCTACATAGTCAAAGAGCCTGCTAGGTAAACTACATAGTCCAATTGCCCACTAGGTAACCTAGGCAGTCCAATTGCCCGCTAGTTAAGCTAGACAGTCCAAATAACCTATACGGAACCTACATAGTCCAAGTGCCCGCTAGGGAACCTACATAGTCCAAGTGCTCGCTAGGCAACCTATAGTCCAAGTGCTCGTTAGTTAACCTAGATAGTCAAAGTGCCTGCTAGGTAACCTAAATTGTCCAAGTGCCCGCTAGGGAACCTACATAGTCCAGTGCCCGTTAGCTAACCTAGATAGTCGAAGTGTCCGCTAGTTAACTTACATAGTCCAAGTGCCCGTTCGTTAACCTAGATAGGCCAAGTGCCCGCCAGGTAACCTAGACAGTCCTAGTGCCCGCTAGATACCTACATAGTCCAAGTGCACGTTCGTTAACCTAGATAGTCCAAGTGCCCCTGGTAACCTACATAGTCCAAGGGCCCGCTAGGTAACCTTGATAGTCCAAGTGCCTTCTAGTTAACCTACATAGTCCAAGTGGCCTCTAGGTAACCTACATAGTCCAAGTGCCGACTAGGAACCTAAGTAATCCAAATGCCCGCTAGGGAAACTACATAGTCCAAGTGCCCGCTAGTTAACCTAGATAGTCCAAGTGCCCGCTAGTAAACCTAGATAGTCCAAGGGCCCGCTAGTTAATCTAGATGGTCCAAGTGCCCGCTAGTTAACCTAGATATTCAAAGTGCCTGCTAGGTAACCTAAATTGACCAAATGCCCGCTAGGGAACCTACATAGTCCAAGTGCCCGCTAGGTAACCTAGATAGTCCAATTGCCCGTTAGCTAACCTAGATAGTCGAAGTGTCCGCTAGTTAACCTACATAGTCCAAGTGCCAGTTCGTTCACCTAGACGGTCCAAGTGCCCGCTAGGTTACCTACATAGTCCAAGTGCACGTTCGTTAACCTAGATAGTCCAAGTGCCCCTGATAACCTACATAGTCCAAGGGCCCGCTAGGTAACCTTGATAGTCCAAGTGCCTTCTAGTTAACCTACATAGTCCAAGTGCCGACTAGGTAACCGAAGTATTCCAAATGCCCGCTAGGGAGAAACTACATAGTCCAAGTGCCCGCTAGTTAACCTAGATAGTCCAAGTGCCCGCTAGTAAACCTAGATAGTCCAAGGGCCCGCTAGTTAATCTAGATGGTCCAAGTGCCCGCTAGTTAACCTAGATAGTCCAAGTGCCCGCTAGTTAACCTAGCTAATCCAAGTGCCCGCTAGTTAACCTACATAGTCCAAGGGCCCGCTAGGTAACCTAGATAGTCCAAGTGCCCGCTAGGGTATGTACGTAGTTCAAGTGCCCGCTAGGTAACCTAGATAGTCCAAGGTCCTGCTAGTTAACCTACATAGTCCAATGCCCGATAGGGAACCTACATAGTCAAAGTCCCCGCTGAGGAACCTACATAGTCCAAGTGCCCGATAGGGAACCTATATATTCCAAGTGCCCGTTAGGGAACCTAGATAGTCCAAGTGCCCATAGGGAACCGATATAGTCCAAGTGCCCGCTAGGGAACCTACATAATCAAAGTGCCCGCTAGGGAACCTGCATTGTGCAAGTGCCGGCTTTTTAACCTAGATAGTCCAAGTGCCCGCTAGTTAACCTACATAGTCCAAGGTCAGCTAGTTAACCTACATAGTCCGAGGGCCCGCTAGTTAACCTAGATATTCCAAGTGCCCCCTAGTTAACCTAGATCGTCCAAGTGTCCGCTAGTTAACCTACATAGTCCAAGTTCCCCTTAGGTAACCTAGATAGTACAAGTGCACGCAAGGTAACCTACATAGTCCAAGTTCCCGCTAGGTAACCTAGATATTCCAAGTTCCTGTTAGCTAACCTAGACAATCCAAGTGCCCGCTAGGTAACTTACATAGTCCAAGTGCCCTTTCGTTAACCTAGATAGTCAAAGTGCCCGCTAGGTAACCTAGACAGTCCAAGTGCCCGCTAGGTTACCTACATAGTCCAAGTGCCCGTTCGTTAACCTAGATAGTCCAAGTGCCCGCTAGGTTACCTAGACAGTCCAAGTGCCCGCTAGTTAACCTACATAGTCCAAGTGCCCGATAGGGAACCTACATAATCCAAGTGCCCGATAGGGAACCTACATAATCCAAGTGCCCGCTAGGGAACCTACATAGTCCAAGTGCCTGCTAGGCAACCTACATAGTCCAAGTGCCCGTTAGTTAACCTAGATAGTCCAAGTGCCCACTAGGGTACGTACATAGTCCAAGTGCCCGCTAGTAAACCTAGATAGTCCAAGTGCCCGCTAGGTAACCTAGATATTCCAAGTTCCTGTTTGCTAACCTAGATAATCCAAGTGCCCCCTAGGTAACCTACATAGTCCAAGTGCCCTTTTCTTAACCTAGACAGTCCAAGTGCACTCTAGGTAACCTAAACTGTCCGATTGTCCGCTAGGTTACCTACTTAGTCCAAGTGCACGTTCGTTAACCTAGATAGTCCAAGTGCCCGCTAGGTAACCTACATAGTTCAAGTTCCTGCTAGGTAAACTAGATAGTCCAATGCCCGTTACCTAACCTAGATAGTCCAATTGCCCGCTATGCAACATACATAGTCCAAGTGCCCGTTCGTTAACCTAGAAGTCCAAGTGCCCGCTAGGTAACCTAGACTGTCCAAGTTCACGCTAGGTTACCTACATAGTCCAAATGCCCGTACGGTAACCTAGATAGTCCAAGTGCCCGCTAGTTAACCTACATAGTCCAAGTGCCCGCTAGGTAACCTAGATAGTCCAAGTGCCCGCTAGGTAACTTACATAGTCCAAGTGCCCGCTAGGTAACCTAGATATTCTAAGTGCCCGTTCGTTAACCTAGATAGTCCATTTGCCCGCTAGGTAACCTAGATGTCCAAGTGTCCGCTAGGTTACCTACATAGTCCAAGGGCCCGCTAGGTAACCTAGATAGTCCAAGTGCCCGCTAGGTAACCTAGACAGTCCAAGTGACCGCTAGGTTACCTGCATATTCCAAGTGCCCGTTCGTTAACTTAGATAGTCCAAGTGCCCACTAGGTAACCTACATAGTCCAAGTGCCCTTTTTTTAACGTATATAGTCCAAGTGCCCGCTAGGTAACCTAGATAGTCCAAGCGCCCGCTAGTTTATCTACATACTCCAAGGGCTCACTTGTTAACTTTGATAGTCCAAGTGCCCGCTAGTTAACCTAGATCGTCCAAGTGCCCGCTAGTTAAACTAGATTGTCCAAGTGCCCGCTAGGGATCCTTCATAATCCAAGTGCCTGCTAGGTAACGTAATAAGTCCATGTGGCCGCTAGTTAACCTAGATAGTCCTAGTGCCCGTTAGTTAGCCTAGATAGTCCAATTGCCCACTAGGGGACGTACATAGTCCAAGTGCCCGCTAGGTAACCTAGATAGTCCAAGTGCGCGCTAGGGTATGTACATAGTCCAAGTGCCTGCTAGGAAACCTAGATAGTCCAAGTGCCCGCTAGTTAACCTACATAGTCCCAGGGCCCGCTAGTTAACCTACATAGTCCAAGGTCCGCAAGTTAACCTAGATTGTCCAAGTGCCCGCTACTTAACCTACATAGTACAAGGGCCCGCTAGTTGACCTAGATAATCAAAGTGCCCGCTAGTTTACTTAAGTAGTACAAATGTCCGATAGGGATCCTACATAGTCCAAGTGCCCGCTATGTAACCTACATATTCCAAGTGCCCATTCGTTAACCTAGATAGTCAAAGTGCACGCAAGGTAACCTAGACAGTCCAAGTGCCCGCCAGATTACCTATAGTCCAGGTGTCCGTTAGGTAAACTAGATAGTACAAGTGCCCGCAAGGTAACCTACATAGTCCAAGTGCCCGCTAGGTAACCTAGATATTCCAGTTCCTGTTAGCTAACCTAGATAATCCAAGTGCCCGCTAGGTAACCTACATAGTCCAAGTGCCCTTTTTTTAACCTAGATAGTCCAAGTGCCCGCTAGTTAACCTAGACTCTCCAATTGTCCGCTATGTTACCTACATAGTCCAAGTGCACGTTCGTTAACCTAGATAGACCAAGTGCCCGCTAGGTAACCTACATAGTCCAAGTTCCCGCTAGGTAACCTAGATAGTCCAATGCCCGTTACCTAACCTAGATAGTCCAATTGCCCGCTATACAACATACCTAGTCCCAGTGCCCATTCGTTAACCTACATAGTCCAAGTGCCCGCTAGGTAACCTAGACAGTCCAAGTGACCATTAGGTTACCTACATAGTCCAAGTTCCCGTTCGTTAACCTATATAGTCCAAGTGCCCGCTAGGTAACGTACATAGTCCAAGTGCCCTCTAGGTAACCTAGATAGTCCAGTGCCCGCTAGTTAACCTACATAGTCAAAGAGCCTGCTAGGTAAACTACATAGTCCAATTGCCCACTAGGTAACCTAGGCAGTCCAATTGCCCGCTAGTTAAGCTAGACAGTCCAAATAACCTATACGGAACCTACATAGTCCAAGTGCCCGCTAGGGAACCTACATAGTCCAAGTGCTCGCTAGGCAACCTATAGTCCAAGTGCTCGTTAGTTAACCTAGATAGTCAAAGTGCCTGCTAGGTAACCTAAATTGTCCAAGTGCCCGCTAGGGAACCTACATAGTCCAGTGCCCGTTAGCTAACCTAGATAGTCGAAGTGTCCGCTAGTTAACTTACATAGTCCAAGTGCCCGTTCGTTAACCTAGATAGGCCAAGTGCCCGCCAGGTAACCTAGACAGTCCTAGTGCCCGCTAGATACCTACATAGTCCAAGTGCACGTTCGTTAACCTAGATAGTCCAAGTGCCCCTGGTAACCTACATAGTCCAAGGGCCCGCTAGGTAACCTTGATAGTCCAAGTGCCTTCTAGTTAACCTACATAGTCCAAGTGGCCTCTAGGTAACCTACATAGTCCAAGTGCCGACTAGGAACCTAAGTAATCCAAATGCCCGCTAGGGAAACTACATAGTCCAAGTGCCCGCTAGTTAACCTAGATAGTCCAAGTGCCCGCTAGTAAACCTAGATAGTCCAAGGGCCCGCTAGTTAATCTAGATGGTCCAAGTGCCCGCTAGTTAACCTAGATATTCAAAGTGCCTGCTAGGTAACCTAAATTGACCAAATGCCCGCTAGGGAACCTACATAGTCCAAGTGCCCGCTAGGTAACCTAGATAGTCCAATTGCCCGTTAGCTAACCTAGATAGTCGAAGTGTCCGCTAGTTAACCTACATAGTCCAAGTGCCAGTTCGTTCACCTAGACGGTCCAAGTGCCCGCTAGGTTACCTACATAGTCCAAGTGCACGTTCGTTAACCTAGATAGTCCAAGTGCCCCTGATAACCTACATAGTCCAAGGGCCCGCTAGGTAACCTTGATAGTCCAAGTGCCTTCTAGTTAACCTACATAGTCCAAGTGCCGACTAGGTAACCGAAGTATTCCAAATGCCCGCTAGGGAGAAACTACATAGTCCAAGTGCCCGCTAGTTAACCTAGATAGTCCAAGTGCCCGCTAGTAAACCTAGATAGTCCAAGGGCCCGCTAGTTAATCTAGATGGTCCAAGTGCCCGCTAGTTAACCTAGATAGTCCAAGTGCCCACTAGTTAACCTAGCTAATCCAAGTGCCCGCTAGTTAACCTACATAGTCCAAGGGCCCGCTAGGTAACCTAGATAGTCCAAGTGCCCGCTAGGGTATGTACGTAGTTCAAGTGCCCGCTAGGTAACCTAGATAGTCCAAGGTCCTGCTAGTTAACCTACATAGTCCAATGCCCGATAGGGAACCTACATAGTCAAAGTCCCCGCTGAGGAACCTACATAGTCCAAGTGCCCGATAGGGAACCTATATATTCCAAGTGCCCGTTAGGGAACCTAGATAGTCCAAGTGCCCATAGGGAACCGATATAGTCCAAGTGCCCGCTAGGGAACCTACATAATCAAAGTGCCCGCTAGGGAACCTGCATTGTGCAAGTGCCGGCTTTTTAACCTAGATAGTCCAAGTGCCCGCTAGTTAACCTACATAGTCCAAGGTCAGCTAGTTAACCTACATAGTCCGAGGGCCCGCTAGTTAACCTAGATATTCCAAGTGCCCCCTAGTTAACCTAGATCGTCCAAGTGTCCGCTAGTTAACCTACATAGTCCAAGTTCCCCTTAGGTAACCTAGATAGTACAAGTGCACGCAAGGTAACCTACATAGTCCAAGTTCCCGCTAGGTAACCTAGATATTCCAAGTTCCTGTTAGCTAACCTAGACAATCCAAGTGTCCGCTAGGTAACTTACATAGTCCAAGTGCCCTTTCGTTAACCTAGATAGTCAAAGTGCCCGCTAGGTAACCTAGACAGTCCAAGTGCCCGCTAGGTTACCTACATAGTCCAAGTGCCCGTTCGTTAACCTAGATAGTCCAAGTGCCCGCTAGGTTACCTAGACAGTCCAAGTGCCCGCTAGTTAACCTACATAGTCCAAGTGCCCGATAGGGAACCTACATAATCCAAGTGCCCGATAGGGAACCTACATAATCCAAGTGCCCGCTAGGGAACCTACATAGTCCAAGTGCCTGCTAGGCAACCTACATAGTCCAAGTGCCCGTTAGTTAACCTAGATAGTCCAAGTGCCCACTAGGGTACGTACATAGTCCAAGTGACCGATAGGTAACCTACATAGTCCAAGTTCCCGATGGTAACACAAATAGTCCAAATGCCCGCTAGGGAAACTACATAGTCCAAGTGCCTGCTAGTTAACCTAGATAGTCCAAGTGCCTGCTAGTAAACCTACATAATCCATGGGCCCGCTAGTTAACCTACATAGTGCAAGGGCCCGCTAGTTAACCTAGATTGTGCAAGTGTACACTAGATAACCTACATAGTCCACGTGCCTGCTAGGTAACCTAGATAGTACAAGTGCCCGCTAGTTAACCTAGATAGTCCAAGTGCCCGTAAGTTAACCTAGATAGTCCATGTGCCCACTAGGGGACGTACATAGTCCAAGTGCCCGCTAGTTAACCTACATACTCCAAGGTCCGTTAGTTAACCTAGATAGTCCAAGAGCCCGCTAGTTAACCGACATAGTACAACGGCCCGCTAGTTGACCTAGATAGTCAAAGTGCCCGCTAGTTAACCTAAGTAGTACAAAGGTCCGATAGGGATCCTACATAGTCCAAGTGCCCGCTAGTTAACCTACATAGTCCAAGTCCCCGCTAGGTAACCTAGACAGTCCAAGTGACCATTAGGTTACATACATAGTCCAAGTGCCCGGTCGTTAACCTACATAGTCCAAGTGCCTGCTAGGTAAACTACATAGTCCAAGTCCCCGCTAGGTAACCTAGACAGTCCAATTGCGTGCTAGTTAACCTAGACAGTCCAAGTACCCGATAGGGAACCTACATAGTCTTAGTGCCCGCGAGGGAACCTATATAGTCCAAGTGCTCGCTAGGCAACCTACATAGTCCAAGTGCCCGTTAGTTAACCTAGATAGTCAAAGTGCCTGCTAGGTAACCTAAATTGTCCAAGTGCCCGCTAGGGAACCTACCTAGTCCAAGTGCCCGCTAGGTCACCTAGATAGTCCAATTGCCCATTAGCTAACCTAGATAGTCGAAGTTTCCTCTAGTTAACCTACATAGTCCAAGGTCAGCTAATTAACCTAGATAGTCCAAATGCCCGCTAGTTAACCTACATAGTCCAAGGGCCCGCTAGTTAACCTAGATATTCCATGTGTCCGCTAGTTAACCTACATAGTCCAAGTTCCCGTTAGGTAACCTAGATAGTACAAGTGCCCGCAAGGTAACCTACATAGTCCAAGTGCCCGCAAGGTAACCTAGATATTCCAAATTCCTGTTAGCTAACCTAGATAATCCAAGTGCCCGCTAAGTAACCTACATAGTCCAAGTGCCCGTTCGTTAACCTAGATAGTCCAAGTGCCCGCTAGATAACCTAGACTGTCCAATTGTCCGCTAGGTTACATACATAATCCAAGTGCATTTTCGTTAACCTAGATAGTCCAAGTGCCCGCTAGGTAACCTAGACTGTCCAAGTGCCCTCTAGGTTACCTACATAGTCCAAGTGCCCGTTCGTTAACCTAGATAGTCCAAGTGCCCGCTAGGAAACCTACATAGTCCAAGGGCCCGCTAGGTAACCTAGATAGTCCAAGTGCCCGCTAGGTAACCTAGAGTACAAGTGCTCACTAGTTAACTACATAGTCCAAGTGCCCGCTCTGTAACCTAGATAGTCAAAGTGTCCGTTAGGTAACATAGATAGTCCAAGTGCCTGCTAGGTAACCTACACAGTGCAAGTGTCCGCTAGTTAACCTACATATTCCAAGTGCCCGATAGGTAACCTAGATAGTCCAATTGCCCGCTAGGGAAACTACATAGTCCAAGTGCCCGTTAGTTAACCTAGATAGTCAAAGTGCCTGCTAGGTAACTTAGATAGTGCAAGTGTCCGCTAGTTAACCTACATATTCCAAGTGCCCGCTAGGAAACCTACATAGTCCAAGTGCCCGTTAGTTAACCTAGATAGTCAAAGTGCCTGCTAGGTAACCTAGATAGTCCAAGTGTCCGCTAGGTAACCTACATAGTCCAAGTGCCCGCTAGGTAACTTAAATTGTCCAAATGCCCGCTAGGGAAACTACATAGTCCAAGTGCCCGCTAGTTAACCTAGATAGTCCAAGTGCCTGCTAGTAAACCTACATAATCCATGGGCCCGCTAGTTAACCTACATAGTGTAAGGGCCCGCTAGTTAACCTAGATCGTGCAAGTGTCTGCTAGTTAACCTACATAGTCCACGTGCCTGCTAGTTAACCTAGATAGTCCAAGTGCCCGCTAGGCATCCTTCATAATCCAAATGCCTGCTAGGTAACCTAGAGAGTCCAAGTGCCCGCTAGTTAACCTAGATAGTCCTAGTGCCCGTTAGTTAACCTACATAGTCCAAGTGCCCACTAGGGGACGTACATAGTCCAAGTGCCCGCTAGTTAACCTACATAGTCCAAGGTCCGTTAGTTAACCTAGATAGTCCAAGTGGCCGCTAGTTAACCTAGATAGTCAAATGCCCGCTAGTTAACCTAGGTAGTACAAATGTCCGATAGGGATCCTACATAGTCCAAGTGCCCGCTAGTTAACCTACATAGTCCAAGTCCCCGCTAGGTAACCTAGACAGTCCAAGTGACCATTAGGTTACCTACATAGTCCAAGTTCCCGTTCGTTAACCTACATAGTCCAAGTGCCCTCTAGGTAACGTAGATAGCCCAAGAGCCCGCTAGGGAACGTACATAGTCCATGTGCCCTCTAGGTAACCTAGATAGTCCAAGTGCCCGCTAGTTAACCTACATAGTCCAAGTGCCTGCTAGGTAAACTACATAGTCCAATTGCCCACTAGGTAACCTAGGCAGTCCAATTGCCCGCTAGTTAAGCTAGACAGTCCAAGTACCCTATAGGGAACCTACATAGTCCAAGTGCCCGCTAGGGAACCTACATAGTCCAAGTGCTCGCTAGGCAACCTACATAGTCCAAGTGCCCGTTAGTTAACCTAGATAGTCAAAGTGCCTGCTAGGTAACCTAAATTGTCCAAGTGCCCGCTAGGGAACCTACATAGTCCAGTGCCTGTTAGCTAACCTAGATAGTCGAAGTGTCCGCTAGTTAACTTACATAGTCCAAGTGCCCGTTCGTTAACCTAGATAGGCCAAGTGCCCGCCAGGTAACCTAGACAGTCCTAGTGCCCGCTAGGTTACCTACATAGTCCAAGTGCACGTTCGTTAACCTAGATAGTCCAAGTGCCCCTGGTAACCTACATAGTCCAAGGGCCCGCTAGGTAACCTTGATAGTCCAAGTGCCTTCTAGTTAACCTACATAGTCCAAGTGGCCTCTAGGTAACCTACATAGTCCAAGTGCTGACTAGGAACCTAAGTAATCCAAATGCCCGCTAGGGAAACTACATAGTCCAAGTGCCCGCTAGTTAACCTAGATAGTCCAAGGGCCCGCTAGTTAATCTAGATGGTCCAAGTGCCCGCTAGTTAACCTAGATATTCAAAGTGCCTGCTAGGTAACCTAAATTGACCAAGTGCCCGCTAGTGAACCTACATAGTCCAAGTGCCCGCTAGGTAACCTAGATAGTCCAATTGCCCGTTAGCTAACCTAGATAGTCGAAGTGTCCGCTAGTTAACCTACATAGTCCAAGTGCATGTTCGTTAACCTAGATAGTCCAAGGGCCCGCTAGGTAACCTAGATAGTCCAAGTGCCCGCTAGGGTATGTACGTAGTTCAAGTGCCCGCTAGGTAACCTAGATTGTCCAAGTGTCCGCTAGTTAACCTACATAATCCAAGTGCCCGCTAGGTAACCTAGATAGTCCAAGGTCCTGCTACTTAACCTACAATGTCCAATGCCCGATAGGGAACCTACATAGTCAAAGTCCCCGCTGAGGAACCTACATAGTCCAAGTGCCCAATAGGGAACCTATATATTCCAAGTGCCCGTTAGGGAACCTAGATAGTCCAAGTGCCCATAGGGAACCGATATAGTCCAAGTGCCCATTGGGAACCGATATAGTACAAGTGCCCGCTAGGGAACCTACATTGTGCAAGTGCCCGCTTGTTAACCTAGATAGTCCAAGTGCCCGCTAGTTAACCTACATAGTCCAAGGTCAGCTAGTTAACCTAGATAGTCCAAGGGCCCGCTAGTTAACCTAGATATTCCAAGTGCCCGCTAGTTAACTTAGATCGTCCAAGTGTCCGCTACTTAACCTACATAGTCCAAGTTCCCCTTAGGTAACGTAGATAGTACAAGTGCACGCAAGGTAACCTACATAGTCCAAGTGCCCGCTAGGTAACCTAGATATTCCAAGTTCCTGTTAGCTAACCTAGACAATCCAAGTGCCCGCTAGGTAACCTACATAGTCCAAGTGCCCGTTCGTTAACCTAGATAGTCCAAGTGCCCGCTAGGTTACCTAGACAGTCCAAGTGCCCGCTAGTTAACCTACATAGTCCAAGTGCCCGATAGGGAACCTACATAATCCAAGTGCCCGATAGGGAACCTACATAATCCAAGTGCCCGCTAGGGAACCTACATAGTCCAAGTGCCTGCTAGGCAACCTACATAGTCCAAGTGCCCGTTAGTTAACCTAGATAGTCCAAGTGCCCACTAGGGTACGTACATAGTCCAAGTGCCCGATAGGTAACCTACATAGTCCAAGTTCCCGATGGTAACATAAATAGTCCAAATGCCCGCTAGGGAAACTACATATTACAAGTGCCTGCTAGTTAACCTAGATAGTCCAAGTGCCTGCTAGTAAACCTACATAATCCATGGGCCCGCTAGTTAACCTACATAGTGCAAGGGCCCGCTAGTTAACCTAGATTGTGCAAGTGTACACTAGATAACCTACATAGTCCACGTGCCTGCTAGGTAACCTAGATAGTACAAGTGCCCGCTAGTTAACCTAGATAGTCCAAGTGCCCGTTAGTTAACCTAGATAGTCCAAGTGCCCACTAGGGGACGTACATAGTCCAAGTGCCCGCTAGTTAACCTACATATACCAAGGTCCGTGAGTTAACCTAGATAGTCCAAGAGCCCGCTAGTTAACCTACATAGTACAAGGGCCCGCTAGTTGACCTAGATAGTCAAAGTGCCCGCTAGTTAACCTAAGTAGTACAAAGGTCCGATAGGGATCCTACATAGTCCAAGTGCCCGCTAGTTAACCTACATAGTCCAAGTCCCCGCTAGGTAACCTAGACAGTCCAAGTGACCATTAGGTTACATACATAGTCCAAGTGCCCGGTCGTTAACCTACATAGTCCAAGTGCCTGCCAGGTAAACTACATAGTCCGAATGCCCACTAGGTAACCTAGACAGTCCAATTGCGTGCTAGTTAACCTAGACAGTCCAAGTACCCGATAGGGAACCTACATAATCTTAGTGCCCGTGAGGGAACCTATATAGTCCAAGTGCTCGCTAGGCAACCTACATAGTCCAAGTGCCCGTTAGTTAACCTAGATAGTCAAAGTGCCTGCTAGGTAACCTAAATTGTCCAAGTGCCCGCTAGGCAACCTACCTAGTCCAAGTGCCCGCTAGGTAACCTAGATAGTCCAATTGCCCGTTAGCTAACCTAGATAGTCGAAGTTTCCTCTAGTTAACCTACATAGTCCAAGGTCAGCTAATTAACCTAGATAGTCCAAATGCCCGCTAGTTAACCTACATAGTCCAAGGGCCCGCTAGTTAACCTAGATATTCCATGTGTCCGCTAGTTAACCTACATAGTCCAAGTTCCCGTTAGGTAACCTAGATAGTACAAGTGCCCGCAAGGTAACCTACATAGTCCAAGTGCCCGCAAGGTAACCTAGATATTCCAAGTTCCTGTTAGCTAACCTAGATAATCCAAGTGCCCGCTAAGTAACCTACATAGTCCAAGTGCCCGTTCGTTAACCTAGATAGTCCAAGTGCCCGCTAGGTAACCAAGACTGTCCAATTGTCCGCTAGGTTACATATATAATCCAAGTGCTTTTTCGTTAACCTAGATAGTCCAAGTGTCCGCTAGGTAACCTAGACTGTCCAAGTGCCCTCTAGGTTACCTACATAGTCCAAGTGCCCGTTCGTTAACCTAGATAGTCCAAGTGCCCGCTAGGAAACCTACATAGTCCAAGGGCCCGCTAGGTAACCTAGATAGTCCAAGTGCCCGCTAGGTAACCTAGAGTACAAGTGCCCACTAGTTAACTACATAGTCCAAGTGCCCGCTCTGTAACCTAGATAGTCAAAGTGTCCGTTAGGTAACATAGATAGTCCAAGTGCCTGCTAGGTAACCTACACAGTGCAAGTGTCCGCTAGTTAACCTACATATTCCAAGTGCCCGATAGGTAACCTAGATAGTCCAAGTGCCCGCTAGGGAAACTACATAGTCCAAGTGCCCGCTAGGGAAACTACATAGTCCAAGTGCCCGTTAGTTAACCTAGATAATCAAAGTGCCTGCTAGGTAACTTAGATAGTGCAAGTGTCCGCTAGTTAACCTACATATTCCAAGTGCCCGCTAGGAAACCTACATAGTCCAAGTGCCCGTTAGTTAACCTAGATAGTCAAAGTGCCTGCTAGGTAACCTAGATAGTCCAAGTGTCCGCTAGGTAACCTACATAGTCCAAGTGCCCGCTAGGTAACTTAAATTGTCCAAATGCCCGCTAGGGAAACTACATAGTCCAAGTGCCCGCTAGTTAACCTAGATAGTCCAAGTGCCTGCTAGTAAACCTACATAATCCATGGGCCCGCTAGTTAACCTACATAGTGTAAGGGCCCGCTAGTTAACATAGATCGTGCAAGTGTCTGCTAGTTAACCTACATAGTCCACGTGCCTGCTAGTTAACCTAGATAGTCCAAGTGCCCGCTAGGCATCCTTCATAATCCAAGTGCCTGCTAGGTAACCTAGAGAGTCCAAGTGCCCGCTAGTTAACCTAGGTAGTCCTAGTGCCCGTTAGTTAACCTACATAGTCCAAGTGCCCACTAGGGGACGTACATAGTCCAAGTGCCCGCTAGTTAACCTACATAGTCCAAGGTCCGTTAGTTAACCTAGATAGTCCAAGTGCCCGCTAGTTAACCTACATAGTACAAAGGCCCGCTAGTTGACCTAGATAGTCCAAGTGGCCGCTAGTTAACCTAGATAGTCAAATGCCCGCTAGTTAACCTAGGTAGTACAAATGTCCGATAGGGATCCTACATAGTCCAAGTGCCCGCTAGTTAACCTACATAGTCCAAGTCCCCGCTAGGTAACCTAGACAGTCCAAGTGACCATTAGGTTACCTACATAGTCCAAGTTCCCGTTCGTTAACCTACATAGTCCAAGTGCCCGCTAGGTAACGTAGATAGCCCAAGTGCCCGCTAGGGAACGTACATAGTCCAAGTGCCCTCTAGGTAACCTAGATAGTCCAAGTGCCCGCTAGTTAACCTACATAGTCCAAGTGCCTGCTAGGTAAACTACATAGTCCAATTGCCCACTAGGTAACCTAGGCAGTCCAATTGCCCGCTAGTTAAGCTAGACAGTCCAAATACCCTATAGGGAACCTACATAGTCCAAGTGCCCGCTAGGGAACCTACATAGTCCAAGTGCTCGCTAGGCAACCTACATAGTCCAAGTGCCCGTTAGTTAACCTAGATAGTCCAAGTGCCTGCTAGGTAACCTAAATTGTCCAAGTGCCCGCTAGGGAACCTACATAGTCCAGTTCCCGTTAGCTAACCTAGATAGTCGAAGTGTCCGCTAGTTAACTTACATAGTCCAAGTGCCCGTTCGTTAACCTAGATAGGACAAGTGCCCGCCAGGTAACCTAGACAGTCCTAGTGCCCGCTAGGTTACCTACATAGTCCAAGTGCACGTTCGTTAACCTAGATAGTCCAAGTGCCCCTGGTAACCTACATAGTCCAAGGGCCCGCTAGGTAACCTTGATAGTCCAAGTGCCTTCTAGTTAACCTACATAGTCCAAGTGGCCTCTAGGTAACCTACATAGTCCAAGTGCCGACTAGGAACCTAAGTAATCCAAATGCCCGCTAGGGAAACTACATAGTCCAAGTGCCCGCTAGTTAACCTAGATAGTCCAAGTGCCCGCTAGTAAACCTAGATAGTCCAAGGGCCCGCTAGTTAATCTAGATGGTCCAAGTGCCCGCTAGTTAACCTAGATATTCAAAGTGCCTGCTAGGTAACCTAAATTGACCTAGTGCCCCCTAGGGAATCTACATAGTCCAAGTGCCCGCTAGGTAACCTAGATAGTCCAATTGCCCGTTAGCTAACCTAGATAGTCGAAGTGTCCGCTAGTTAACCTACATAGTCCAAGTGCCAGTTCGTTAACCTAGACGGTCCAAGTGCCCGCTAGGTTACCTACATAGTCCAAATGCATGTTCGTTAACCTAGATAGTCCAAGTGCCCGCTAGTTAACCTAGCTAATCCAAGTGCCCGCTAGTTAACCTACATAGTCCAAGGGCCCGCTAGGTAACCAAGATAGTCCAAGTGCCCGCTAGGGTATGTACGTAGTTCAAGCGCCCGCTAGGTAACCTAGATAGTCCAAGGTCCTGCTAGTTAACCTACATAGTCCAATGCCCGATAGGGAACCTACATAGTCAAAGTCCCCGCTGAGGAACCTACATAGTCCAAGTGCCCGATAGGGTACCTATATATTCCAAGTGCCCGTTAGGGAACCTAGATAGTCCAAGTGCCCATTGGGAACCGATATAGTACAAGTGCCCGCTAGGGAACCTACATTGTGCAAGTGCCCGCTTGTTAACCTAGATAGTCCAAGTGCCCGCTAGTTAACCTACATAGTCCAAGGTCAGCTAGTTAACCTAGATAGTCCAAGGGCCCGCTAGTTAACCTAGATATTCCAAGTGCCCGCTAGTTAACCTAGATCTTCCAAGTGTCCGCTAGTTAACCTACATAGTCCAAGTTCCCCTTAGGTAACGTAGATAGTACAAGTGCACGCAAGGTAACCTACATAGTCCAAGTGCCCGCTAGGTAACCTAGATATTCCAAGTTCCTGTTAGCTAACCTAGACAATCCAAGTGCCCGCTAGGTAACCTACATAGTCCAAGTGCCCGTTCGTTAACCTAGATAGTCCAAGTGCCCGCTAGGTTACCTAGACAGTCCAAGTGCCCGCTAGTTAACCTACATAGTCCTAGTGCCCGATAGGGAACCTACATAATCCAAGTGCCCGATAGGGAACCTACATAATCCAAGTGCCCGCTAGGGAACCTACATAGTCCAAGTGCCTGCTAGGCAACCTACATAGTCCAAGTGCCCGTTAGTTAACCTAGATAGTCCAAGTGCCCACTAGGGTACGTACATAGTCCAAGTGCCCGATAGGTAACCTACATAGTCCAAGTTCCCGATGGTAACATAAATAGTCCAAATGCCCGCTAGGGAAACTACATAGTCCAAGTGCCTGCTAGTTAACCTAGATAGTCCAAGTGCCTGCTAGTAAACCTACATAATCCATGGGCCCGCTAGTTAACCTACATAGTGCAAGGGCCCGCTAGTTAACCTAGATTGTGCAAGTGTACACTAGATAACCTACATTGTCCACGTGCCTGCTAGGTAACCTAGATAGTACAAGTGCCCGCTAGTTAACCTAGATAGTCCAAGTGCACGTTAGTTAACCTAGATAGTCCAAGTGCCCACTAGTGGACGTACATAGTCCAAGTGCCCGCTAGTTAACCTACATACTCCAAGGTTCGTTAGTTAACCTAGATAGTCCAAGAGCCCGCTAGTTAACCTACATTGTACAAGGGCCCGCTAGTTGACCTAGATAGTCAAAGTGCCCACTAGTTAACCTAAGTAGTACAAAGGTCCGATAGGGATCCTACATAGTCCAAGTGCCCGCTAGTTAACCTACATAGTCCAAGTCCCCGCTAGGTAACCTAGACAGTCCAAGTGACCATTAGGTTACATACATAGTCCAAGTGCCCGGTCGTTAGCCTACATAGTCCAAGTGCCTGCTAGGTAAACTACATAGTCCAATTGCCCGTTAGCTAACCTAGATAATCGAAGTTTCCTATAGTTAACTTACATAGTCCAAATGCCCGTTCGTTAACCTAGATAGGCCAAGTGCCCGCTAGGTAACCTAGACAGTCCAAGTGCCCGCTAGGTTACCTACATAGTCCAAGGGCCCGCTAGTTAACCTAGATAGTCCAAGTGCCCGCTAGTAACCTACATAGTCCAAGGGCCCGCTAGGTAACCTAGATAGTCCAAGTGCCTTCTAGTTAACCTACATAGTCCTAGTGCCCGCTAGGTAACTTACATAGTCCAAGTGCCCACTAGGTAACCTAAGTAATCCAAATGCCCGCTAGGGAAACACATAGTCAAAGTGCCCGCTAGTTAACCTAGATAGTCCAAGTGCCCGCTAGTAAACCTAGATAGTCCTGGGGCCCGCTAGTTAATCTAGATAGTCCAAGTGCCCTCTAGTTAACCTAGATAGTCCAAGTACCCGCTAGTTAACCTAGATAATCCAAGTGCGCGCTAGTTAACCTACATAGTCCAAGTCCCTCTAGTTAACCTAGATAGTTCAAGTGCCCGCTAGGGGACGTACATAGTCCAAGTGCCTGCTAGGTAACCTAGATAGTCCAAGTGCCTGCTAGGGTTTGTACATATTTCAAGTGCCCGCTGGGTAACCTAGGTTGTCCAAGTGTCAGCTAGTTAACCTACATAGTCCAAGTGCCCGCTAGGTAACCTAGATAGTCCAAGGGCCTGCTAGTTAACCTACATAGTCCAATGCCCGATAGGGAACCTACATAGTCCAAGTGCCCGCTGAGGAACCTACATAGTCCAAGTGCCCGATAGGGAACGTATATATTCCAAGTGCCCGTTAGGAAACCTAGATATTCCAAGTGCCCATAGGGACCCTATATATTCCAAGTGCCCGCTTGGGAACCTACATAGTCAAAGTGCCCGCTAGGGAACCTGCATTGTGCAAGTGCCCGCTAGTTAACCTACATAGTCCAAGGTCAGCTACTTAACCTAGATAGTCCAAGTGCCCGCTAGTTAACCTACATAGTCCAAGGTCAGCTAATTAACCTAGATAGTCCAAATGCCCGCTAGTTAACCTACATAGTCCAAGGGCCCGCTAGTTAACCTAGATATTCCATGTGTCCACTAGTTAACCTACATAGTCCAAGTTCCCGTTAGGTAACCTAGATAGTACAAGTGCCCGCAAGGTAACCTACATAGGCCAAGTGCCCGCAAGGTAACCTAGATATTCCAAGTTCCTGTTAGCTAACCTAGATAATCCAAGTGCCCGCTAAGTAACCTACATAGTCCAAGTGCCCGTTCGTTAACCTAGATAGTCCAAGTGCCCGCTAGGTAACCTAGACTGTCCAATTGTCCGCTAGGTTACATACATAATCCAAGTGCATTTTCGTTAACCTAGATAGTCCAAGTGCCCGCTAGGTAACCTAGACTGTCCAAGTACCCTCTAGGTTACCTACAGAGTCCAAGTGCCCGTTCGTTAACCTAGATAGTCCAAGTGCCTGCTAGGAAACCTACATAGTCCAAGGGCCCGCTAGGTAACCTGGATAGCCCAAGTGCCCGCTAGGTAACCTAGAGTACAAGTGCTCGCTAGTTAACTACATAGTCCAAGTGCCCGCTATGTAACCTAGATAGTCAAAGTGTCCGTTAGGTAACCTAGATAGTCCAAGTGCCTGCTAGGTAACCTACATAGTGCAAGTGTCCGCTAGTTAACCTACATATTCCAAGTGCCCGATAGGTAACCTAGATAGTCCAAGTGCCCGCTAGGGAAACTACATAGTCCAAGTGCCCGTTAGTTAACCTAGATAGTCAAAGTGCCTGCTAGGTAACCTAGATAGTGCAAGTGTCCGCTAGTTAACCTACATATTCCAAGTGCCCGCTAGGAAACCTACATAGTCAATGTGCCCGTTAGTTAACCTAGATAGTCAAAGTGCCTGCTAGGTAACCTAGATAGTCCAAGTGTCTGCTAGGTAACCTACATAGTCCAAGTGCCCGATAGGTAATTTAAATTGTCCAAATGCCCGCTAGGGAAACTACATAGTCCAAGTGCCCGCTAGTTAACCTAGATAGTCCAAGTGCCTGCTAGTAAACCTACATAATCCATGGGCCCGCTAGTTAACCTACATAGTGTAAGGGCCCGCTAGTTAACCTAGATCGTGCAAGTGTCCGCTAGTTAACCTACATAGTCCAAGTGCCCGCTAGGTAATCTAGATAGTCCAAGTGCCCGCTAGGGATCCTTCATAATCCAAGTGCCTGCTAGGTAACCTAGATACTCCAAGTGCCCGCTAGTTAACCTAGATAGTCCTAGTGCCCGTTAGTTAACCTAGATAGTCCAAGTGACCACTAGGGGACGTACATAGTCCAAGTGCCCGCTAGGTAACTTACATAGTCCAAGTTCCCGATGGTAACCTAAATAGTCCAAATGCCCGCTAGGGAAACTACATAGTACAAGTGCCTGCTAGTTAACCTAGATAGTCCAAGTGCCTGCTAGTAAACCTACATAATCCATGGGTCCGCTAGTTAACCTACATAGTGCAAGGGCCCACTAGTTAACCTAGATCGTGCAAGTGTCCGCTAGTAAACCTACATATTCCAAGTGCCCGCTAGGCAACCTACATAGGTCAAGTGGCCGTTAGTTTACCTAGATAGTCAAAGTGCCTGCTAGGTAACCTAGATAGTCCAAGGGTCCGCTAGTTAACCTACATAGTCCAAGGGCCCGCTAGTTAACCCACATAGTCCAAGGTCCGCTTGTTAACCTAGATAGTCCAAGTGCTCGCTAGTTAACCTACATAGTACAAGGGCCCGCTAGTTGACCTAGATAGTCCAAGTGCCCGCTAGTTAACCTAGATAGTCCAAGTGCCCGCTAGGTAACAAAAGTAGTCCAAATGTCCAATAGGGATCCTACATAGTCCAAGTGCCCGCTAGGGAACCTACATAGTCCAAGTGCCCGTTTGTTAACCTAGATAATCCAAGTGCCCGCTAGGTAACCTAGATAGTCCAACAGCCCTCTATGTAACCTACATACTCCAAGAAGCCGCTAGGCAACGTAGATAGTTCAAGTACCAGCTAGGTAACCTAGATAGTCCAAGTGCCCGCTAGGTAACCTACAAAGTCTAAGTGTCCGTTAGGTTATCTATATAGTCCAAATGCCCGCCTGGGAACCTACATAGTCCAAGTGCCCGCTAGGTAACCTAGATAGTTCAAGTGCCCGCTAGGTAACTTACATAGTCCAAGTGCCCGCTAGGTAACCTAGATATTCCAAGTGACTGTTCGTTAACCTAGATAGTCCAATTCCCCGCTAGGTAACCTAGATGTCCAAGTGTCCGCTATGTTACCTACATTGTCCAAATGCCCGCTAGGTAACCTAGACTGTCCAAGTGCCGTCTAGGTTACCTACATAGTCCAAGTGCCCGTTCGTTAACCTAGATAGTCCAAGTGCCCGCTAGGAAACCTACATAGTCCAAGGGCCCACTAGGTAACCTAGAGAGTCCAAGTGCCCGCTAGGTAACCTAGAGTACAAGTGTTCGCTTGTTAACCTACATAGTCCAAGTGCCCGCTATGTAACCTAGATAGTCCAATTGCCCGCTAGGTAACTTACATTATCCATGTTCCAGCTAGGTTACCTAGATAGTCCAAGTGCCCGTTACCTAATCTATATAGTCCAAGTGCCCGCTAAGCAACCTACATAGTCCAAGTGCCCGTTAGTTAACCTAGAAGTCCAAGTGCCCGCTAGGTAACCTAGACATTTCAAGTGTCCACTAGATTACCTGCATATTCGAAGTGCCCGTTCGTTAACTTAGATAGTCCAAGTGCCCACTAGGTAACCTACATAGTCCAAGTGCCCACTAGGTAACCTAGATAGTCCAAGGGCCTGCTAGTTAACCTACATAGTCCAAGGGCTCACTTGTTAACATTGATAGTCCAAGTGACCGCTAGTTAACCTAGATCGTCCAAGTGCCCGCTAGTTAAGTAGTCCAAATGTCCGATAGGGATCCTACATAGTCCAAGTGCCCGCTAGGTAACCTACATAGTCCAAGTGTCCGTTCGTTAACCTAGATAGTCCAAGTGCCCTCTAGGTTACCTAGACAGTCCACGTGCCCGCTAGGTAACCTACATAGTCCAAGTGCCCGAT